>NC_091977.1:431017028-431204805 GCF_044704955.1 Pristiophorus japonicus
AGCCACCACACGGGCTAGACAGAGTTAGGTCTTGGTCCAGTGGCAAGGATTAACCAAGACGACCGGAGACCAGCTCTGCTGCACGGACCTAGTGCGCACACATATCGCAGTTTAGACTGGCCTGTGTTGCCCCTGGGCCCTCGCCTCTTCTGGGCCCCAAACTCACGCCTCTCCTGGGCCCCGATCACGTCCCTCTACGATCTCTCACCACTCCTTCGCCCCGGCCTCACCGCTCCTGCTGTATCTGCCCACGCTCCAATCACCGATCTGGATCTTGGTGATGTCCTCTTCACTGTCGTTGCTCTCCTGCTCCAGCACGTGAGAAGGGGAAAATGTTGGAATCAATTATTAAAGATGAAATAGCAGCACATTTGGAAAGCAGTGACAGGATCGGACCAAGTCAGCATGGATTTATGAAAGGGATATCCTGCTTGACAAATCTTCCGGAATTTTTTGAGGATGTAACTGGTAGAGTGGACAAGGGAGAACCAGTGGATGTGGTGTATTTGGACTTTCAAAAGACTTTTGATAAGGTGCCACACAAGAGATTGGTGTGCAAAATTACAGCACATTGTATTGGGGATAATGTACTGACGTGGATAGAGAACTGGTTGGCAGACAGGAAGTAGAGAGTCGGGATAAACAGGTCCTTTTCAGAATGGCAGGCAGTGACTAGTGGGGTGCCGCAGGGCTCATGCTGGGACCCCAGCTATTTACAATATACATCAATGATTTAGATGACGGAATTGAGTATAATATCTCCAAGTTTGCAGATGACACTAAGCTGGGTGGCGGTGCGAGCTGTGAGGAGGACGCTAAAAGGCTGCAGGGTGACTTGGACAAGTTAGGTGAGTGGGCAAACAAGTGGCAGATGCAATATAATGTGGATAAATGTGAGGTTATCCACTTTGGTGGCAAAAACATGAAGGCAGAATATTATCTGAATGGCGGCAGATTAGGAAAAGGGGAGGTGCAATGAGATCTGGGTGTCATGGTACATCAGTCATTGAAAGTTGGTATGCAGGTACAGCAGGCGGTGAAGAAGGCAAATGGTATGTTGGCCTTCATAGCTAGGGGATTTGAGTATAGGAGCAGAGAGGTCTTACTGCAGTTGTACAGGGCCTTGGTGAGGCCTCCCCTGGAATATTGTGTTCAGTTTTGGTCTCCTAATCTGAGGAAGGACGTTAGTGCTATTGAGGGAGTGCAGCAAAGGTTCACCAGACTGATTCCTGGGATGGCAGGACTGACATATGAGGAGAGACTGGATCGACTGGGCCTGTATTCACTGGAGTTTAGAAGGATGAGAGGGGATCTCATCGAAACATATAAAATTCTGACGGGACTGGACAGGTTAGATGCAGGAAGAATGTTCCTGATGTTGGGGAAGTCCAGAACCAGGGGACATAGTCTAAGGAAATGGGGTAAGCCACTTAGGACTGAGATGAGGAGAAACTTCTTCACTCAGAGAGTTGTTAACCTGTGGAATTCCCTACCGCAGAGAGTTGTTGATGCCAGTTCATTGGATATATTCAAGAGAGAGTTAGATATGGCTCTTACGGCTAAAGGGATCAAGGGGTATGGAGAGAAAGCAGGAAAGGGGTACTGAGGTGAATGATCAGCCATGATCTTATTGAATGGTGGTGCAGGCTCGAAGGGCCGAATGGCCTACTCCTGCACCTATTTTCTATGTTTCTATGTTTCTATGTCTCTTGAAGTCTGTTATTATCCTCCTCATTGTTTACTACATTTCTGAGTTTTGTATCATCTGTAAACTTTGAAATTATGTCCTGTATACCCAAATTCAGGTCATTAATAGTGCAGTGATTCTAATACCAACCCCTGGGGAACACCACTGTATACCTCCTTCCAGTCTGAAAAACAACCATTCACCACTACTCTCTGCTTTCTGTCCCTTCACCAATTTTATATCGATGGTGCCATTGTCCCTTTAATTTCATGGTTTTTAATTTTGCTAACAAGTTTTTTATGTGGTGCTTTGTCAAACACCTTTTGAAAGTCCATTTACACAACGTCAACTGCACCACCCTCATCTACCCTCTCCATTGCTTCATCAAAGAATAATGAGCAGAGGCTGGAGAATCTTAGGCTTTTCAATAGGTAAAAGGCATCAGACAGGTAATATTATACAGTTATATAAGATAATTAAAGAAATGGGAACTGTAAACTCAGAATATTGCTTTATATTAAATTTCAAGAGTAGGACAAGGAGACACAGGCTCAAACTAATAAAGGTAATTTTTTGAACTGATACCAGGAAGTTCTTCACATAGACCACATGGAATAGACTATCTGAGTAGTGGAAGCAAAAACTTTAGAAGCATTTAAGGAATAACTGGATGTTGCAATGGGGAGACTTTAGGATTTTTCTAGGTGGATGAACTAAGATAGCCTAAATGACCTTGTTCTCCCATAACTATCTTAAATCTTGTAAATATTGACTGCAATTAATCACAGACCATGCTTAGTGATGTCAAGGACCAATAGACTCTTCTATTGCTCTGATATAAGTCACTGAAAATTATTGTCCAGTTTACCAATTTGTGACTACACTGAAAAATAGTTTCTGACATATCATTGCTTATTAGCAAATTGCATTTAAGTTTTGATTGAAGGGTACAATGGTTTCGGAAATAAATATCTCAATATTCTAATTACTTTAGTTTCTCAGCAAAATCAATCAAAGCATGGGCTGGATTTGGGGCTTTTTTGGATTTCGGGGTGTTAATCGCGGCGGGGCGTTAAAGTTAGTACCTGAAAATAGTTTGTGCCTTCGACTGCAATTTTGGGCGAAAATGTAAGTTGGAGGAGCATTGGCGTTAAGTCAGGCGTTGCACAACTGACTTTGTGTGCTCAAGCCGAAACTTGTGGTGTTAAAGGAGGTAGCCATTTTGCACAGACACAGGGAATTTTTTTTCCCCAGTCGCAAACGCTAATGCAGGGTGTGGCAGCTTCCTGCGCGCATACGCATATAAACCATCCCACTTCAGCCACTTCTGCAGAGATGGAGGAGCAGGAGTGAAGGCAACATGCCAAGTGCTTCACCAATGAAGTGAGTGAGACCTTAGTGAATGCAGTTGAGAGGAGGTGGTCCTCATTCCATCATGCTGGAGTAGTCAGACCACTCCCACCTGATTTTAAGAGATTGTGGAGGGACATTGCTCAGGAGGTGTCTGCTGCAGACACTGTGGCCAGAACTGCCACACAGTGCAGTAAAAAGTTCAACGACCTTACCAGAGTCGACAGGGTGAGTATCATTTGCATTTATATATGCCTCCATGACTTCTAACATGTATCTCACACACTATGTGAAGTTTTTCATGCTTATGGTCTCTCTCAACAGTCTGTGGGGTGGGTTTCACAATGCATAAGAAAGATAAAGACTTGCTTCTGCACCCATTGGTTTCTAATGATCCAGGCACATAAATTCAATCATTTACATCCTTCCTCACAAAACACTCCCACTACTGCTATGCCTTTCAGAAAGATCACCTACATGTTACATCCCTCTAACCTCCTAACAATTCCTCACATGCAATATCCAAGCAGATTGAACGGAAGCCACAAGAACATTCACACAGTATCACTTACTGTACAATGGTAGGCACATGTGCCACAACAGCAGAGAAACTGTTTCTGAACCCTTCCTATTTTTCTCTTTGCAGTCGAAGCACTCCCACAACAGGAGGGAGCAGCGGCACACAGGCGGAGGGCTGCCCCAATTATTGACACGGACTGATGTCAAGGAACGGGTGTCGGCCTTCATTGGTGTACCAGCACAGCCGGGGTGATGCTGAACCCCCTTCGGGTAGTGAGGGTATGTAAATGGATAGAGCGACTGAAGAGACTGCATTGAGATGTATAATGAAGTGGCGGCAGACCTTCAAATGAACATGTGCAATGCCACCTTTCTTATGTCACCCTGCCCTCTCCCCTGCTTGCATTTGACCAGCCATAAGCACAGCATCCTTCAAGGGAGCTCTCTACATCTGGCCATGGGGGAGACGATGAGGGAGAGAAAAGGAGTGTTCTGCCTGAGCCTCACAGCCCCAGTTGCCCCGTCTGGCCTCACTACATCTGGGGGTGACGTTGATTTCCCGGGGTTTGAGGGGGTGGAGGCTCCTGGCCTCAGTCGAGTTCAGCAATGCAGTGCAAGGGGGAAATCTCGCAGGCCAGCTCTCCGGAGGGTGAGTCGGCAGACATGGAACTGGACTTGGTGGAACTGTCCAGGGAAACCACAGGAATGCACCATGAGCTTATGGATGCATTGGGACGGATCACAGAGAGCATTGACAAGCTTACTGGGACTGTTGCAGAGGCAGCGTTGCAGGTTATCAGTGTGACTCGGGAGTCCAGCGAGGCCATCATTGCCCACACACAGAGGCTGGTGGCATTCCAGAGTGTGTGGCACGTGCCCTTGATCACGTCGCAGACTCTGGCGCATCGCAGGCACAAGCTTTGCTTCAGCTTGGTCAAGTGATGCAGTTGATGGCTGCTACTATACTCTCTGCATTCCTCACTGTCCCACGGGGAAGCGACCGTGCCAAAGCAATTCAGCAAGTTGTGGAGACACGTCGTGCTCAGGATGCTGAGGCCCAGCCCCGTCGGAGAGTCAGTGGCTCCCTGGAATTGGAAGGTGTTGTCCTTCCTCAGGATGACAGTATTCCGGCTCCCACCACTGACTTGCCAACCATGCACCATACACGGTTGACATCCCAGCCACCTGTGACTGCTCCAGCCCGATGATGAGGTGCAGTCCGCAGCTGGGCGTTCCAGGCCAAGAGCTGTTCCACGGTGTCCTCAGACACTGTCTGCATTGTTTGGGCCCCGAACACAGCAGCCCTCTAGCAGCCTTGTTGTAGGCACTGAGGTCTCATTGAGGAAGAGCAGCAGGCGTGGGAGGGGGTTGAAGGGAAGTGGGGGGAAGTGTGGATAAGAGCCATTAAGGTCTGCCACAAGTTGGTGCTCATGGATGTATGTAGCATTGTAAAAATTGGATGTAGCTGTGTGATAATAATTGACTCATCTTAAATTGTCTTGCTGCAGGAAGCAGCTTACTGTTTATTTACATTATGTTCACTGCAGGAAGCAGTTTACTGTTTATTTACATTTTGTTCACTGCAAGAAGCAGTTTACTGTTTATTTACTTTTACTTTAACCATTGCATAGTTTTGGGTTTTTTGGGGGGAAACATTGTTAGTTATTTATGTCTATAAAAATGTTTGTTTGACCTTTGCCATTGGTGTCTTGTGTCTCATTGCAGAATCAAGTGTAGATTAGTCGGTATGGTGGCATAGAGTAGCGAATCAATGCCGTAACCCCACCTTCCCCATTCAAGCAAACTGGTTAATGATGAGCTGTCGACGTAAGGCTCTTGCTGCGGCCACATCTCCATGCTGTCTCCCCCGTGGTTGTGGTCTCACTACAATGGGTTCCTCACCAGGCTCCTCTTCCTCATCCTCCTCCTCCTCCTCCTGAGGTGGTCCTGCAATCCCCACTGACAATGCCTGGCCCCTCATGATGGCTAAGTTGTGCAGCATGCAGCACACGACAAGGAATTCAGAGACCTGTTGTGGGAAATATTGAACGCTGCCTCCAGAGCAGTCCAGGTATCAGAAGCGTTGCTTGAGCACGCCAATTGTCTGTTCAATGATGTTGCATGTGACTGCATGGCTCTCATTATAGTGCTGCTCGGCTTCTGTGGCGGGGTTCCGGAGGGGGGGTCATGTGTCAGGTGGCCAGACCGTATCCTTTGTCCCCGATCAGCCAGCTCTGTCCTTGTCTTTGTCGTTAAAACATTCATGAGACACTGCTCGCACGCAATGTTAAAGCAGCATGTGTGCTCCCTGGATAGCAGGCATTTACTGTGAGGCTGCGCTGAATGTGGTCACAGACCAGCTGTACGTTTATGGAGTGGTATCCTTTTCGGTATCTGAAGACCTCTGCAATGTGTAATGGTGCACACAAAGCGATGTGTGTGCAGTCAATGGCACCTTGAACCTTGGGGAAGCCTGCAAATCATCCAACCCCGAGAGCCCTCTCATTCTAGCTATCCCTGCTCATTGAGAACTTTATGAAGTTCATTCTGCATGCATACAGTGCCCTTGTAACTTGGCGAATGCAGCAATGTGCAGCGTGCTGAGAGATGCTGCTTATGTCCCCTGCTGCTGCCTGGAAGGAGCCGGAGGCATAGAAGGCCATCACCACAGTCACCTTCACTTCAATGGGCACGGCAGTCCTGTTGACGCTGGTAGGCTGTAGGAGCTGGCATATCTCTGTCCGCACTTCTTTTAGGAAGTGCAGCCTTCTAACGCTCTGCACCTCAGAGATGTGGAGGTATGAGCGATGTTCCTTGTAAACCCGTGGGGGGTGAGGCCTATTCGAATCCATAGCCCAACATGGCCAAGAACCCTTCTTCCAGCTTGAAGCCGCCTGCCAATAGCAACTAGTATGATGCGCTGGTGAACCAGTATTGACCCCATTGAAATCTCTCACTGACCTTGTAAGCAAAGTGTCAGGGCACGTAAAAGTGCCGTTTGCAATTCGCAGCCTCACACAGCATTCTGAGCACAACCGTAGCAGTCACTGACAACTGCGATATAAGATCCTCCAGCCTCGGTTTAAATATGCCTCCAGTAGCGCCTGCTACACCCTGGGACCGACTGGTTTTTCCAGGCATTTCCTGGGGCGGTCGTTAAATGAGGCATTAGGACTGAAAGTTCGATCCGGGACGCAAGTGCAGCCTTGCACGGAGATTGACATCATCATCACGTTGAAAACGGAGGGCGGGGTGTTAAGTTTTTGCACCGGTAAAAAGCAATAGCCGAATCTTCTGCCCAAGCGCTAAATCCTGGACGCCCGGCATCATGCCCAGAAACAGCATTTAGCTCCCCACTGGGGCACTAAATGAGACACAAAGTAACCAAAAATCAAGGCCAAGATGTGATAGGGCCTCTTACAGAATTTTCTGTCTCTAATTAGCTTTTCAACAATTGGTAAACTGGAATATCTTGACGAGTGCTGTTATTAGAAGGATTCAACTTCCTAATTTCCTTCTACCAATCTATAGAATGCAACAAAACCAAATGAAACTAAAATTTATCATGAGACAAATTCATAGCTCTCAAATGAAAAGAGGTCATTAGATGAATATCTGATAAACTAAAAGATATCAACAATGAACAATGAACACGTATAACAAGCAATCGTGCTTAAGTTGCACTACCGTTGACTTGTCACCCTAAGTGTTGCTGATCGGTCTGGCCTTACATTGTTGATATCATCAAGGCCCTGTACAACTGCAGTAAGACTTCCCTGCTTCTATACTCAAATCCTCTAGCTATGAAGGCCAACATACCATTTGCCTTCTTCACCGCCTGCTGTACCTGAATGCCAACTTTCAATGACTGATGAACCATGACACCCAGGTCTCGTTGCATCTCCCCTTTTCCTAATCTGCCGCCATTCAGATAATATTCTGTCTTTGCATTTTTGCCCCCAAAGTGGATAACCTCACATTTATCCACATTATACTGCATCTGCCATGCATTTACCCACTCACCTCACCT
Organism: Pristiophorus japonicus; assembly: GCF_044704955.1. Taxonomy (NCBI): domain Eukaryota; kingdom Metazoa; phylum Chordata; class Chondrichthyes; family Pristiophoridae; genus Pristiophorus; species Pristiophorus japonicus. The sequence goes on from NC_091977.1 coordinate 431,024,615, forward strand.
GTCCAAGTCACCCTGAAGCCTCTTAGCATCCTCCTCACAGCTCACACCGCCACCCAGTTTAGTGTCATCTGCAAACTTGGAGATATTACACTCAATTCTTTCATCTAAATCATTGATGTATTTTGTAAAGAGCTGGGGTCCCAGCACTGAGTCCTGCGGCACTCCACTAGTCACTGCCTGCCATTCTGAAAAGGACTCGTTTATCCTGACTCTCTGCTTCCTGTCTGCCAACCAGTTCTCTATCCACTTCAGTATATTACCCTCAATACCATGTGCTTTGATTTTACACACCAATCTGTTGTGTGGGACCTTGTTAAAAGCCTTTTGAAAGTCCAAATAGACCACAGCCACTGATTCTCCCTTGTCCACTCTACTAGTTACATCCACAAAAAATTCCAGAAGATTTATCAAGCATGATTTCCCCTTCATAAATCCATGCTGACTTGGACCGATCCTGTCACTGCTTTCCAAATGCGCTGCTATTTCATCCTTAATAATTGATTCCAACATTTTCCCCACTACTGATGTCAGGCTAACCGGTCCATAATTACCCGCTTTCTCTCTCCCTCCCCTTTTAAAAAGTGGTGTTACATTAGCTACCCTCCAGTCCATAGGAACTGATCCAGAATCGATAGACTGTTGGAAAATAATCACCAATGCATCTACTATTTCTAGGGCCACTTCCTTAAGTACTCTGGGATGCAGACTATCGGGCCCGGGGATTTATCGGCCTTCAATCCCATCAATTTCCCAAACACAATTTCCCGCCCAATAAGGATATCCTTCAGTTCCTCCTTCGCACTAGATCCTCGGTCCCCTAGTACTTCCGGAAGGTGATTTGTGTCTTCCTTCGTGAAGACAGAACCAAAGTATTTGTTCAATTGGTCTGCCATTTCTTTGTTCCCCATTATAAATTCACCTGAATCTGACTGCAAAGGACCTACTAAGTCTTCACTAATCATTTTCTCTTCACGTATCTATAGAAGCTTTTGCAGTCAGTTTTTATGTTCCCGGCAAGCTTCTTCTCGTACTCTATTTTCCCCCTCTTACTTAAACCCTTTGTCCTCCTCTGCTGAATTCTAAATTTCTCCCACTCCTCAGGTTTGCTGCTTTTTCTGGCCAATTGAAATGCCTCTTCCTTGGATTAAACACTATCCCTAATTTCCTTTGTTAGCCTCGGTTGAGCCACCTTCCCCGTTTTATTTTTATTCCAGACAGGGATGTACAATTGCTGAAGTTCATCCATGTGATCTTTGAATGTTTGCCATTACCTATCCACCGTCAACCCTTTAAGTATCATTTGCCAGTCTATTTTAGCCAATTCACGCCTCAAATCATCGAAGTTACCTTTCCTTAATTCAGGACCCTAGTTTCTGAATTAACTGTGTCACTCTCCATCTTAATAAAGAATTCTACCATGTTATGGTCACTCTTCCTCAAGGGACCTCACACAACAAGATTGCTAATTAGTCCTTTCTCATTACACATCACCCAGTCTAGGATGGCCAGCTCCCTAGTTGTTTCCTCGACACATTGGTCTAGAAAACCATCCCTAATACACTCCAGGAAATCCTCCTCCACCGCATTCCTACCAGTTTGGTTAGCCCAATCAATATGTAGATTAAAGTCACCCATGATAAATGCTGTACCCTTATTGCATGCATCCCTAATTTCTTGTTTGATGCTGTCCCCAACCTTACTACTACTGTTTGGTGGTCTGTACACAACTCCCACTAGCGTTTTCTGCCCCTTGATATTTCGTAACTCCACCCATACCGATTCCACATCATCCAAGCTAATGTCCTTTCTTACTATTGCATTAATTTCTTCTTTAACCAGCAATGCCACCCCGCCTCCTTTTCCTTTCTGTCTATCCTTCCTATATGTAGAATACCCCTGGATGTTGAGTTCCCAGCCTTGGTCACCCTGGAGCCATGTCTCCGTGATGCAAATTACATCATACCCGTTAACTGCTGTCTGTGCAGTTAATTCGTCCATCTTATTCTTAATGCTCCTCGCATTGAGGCACAAAGCCTTCAGGCTTGTCTTTCTAACACACTTTGCACCTTTAGAATTTTGCTGTAATGTGACCCTTTTTGCTTTTTGCCTTAGGTTTCTCTGCCCTCCACTTTTACTTTTCTTCTTTCTATCTTTTCTTCTGCCCCCATTCTACTTCCCTCTGTCTTCCTGCATAGGTTCCCATCCACTTGCATTATTAGTTTAACGCCTCTCCAACAGCACTAGCAAACACTCCCCCTAGGACATTGGTTCTGGTCCTGCCCAGTTGCAGACCATCCGGTTTGGACTGGTCCGACCTCCCCCAGAACCGGTTCCAATGTCCGAGGAATTTGAATCCCTCCCTTCTGAACCATTCCTCAAGCCATGTATTCATCTGAGCTATCCTGCGATTCCTACTCTGACTAGCACGTGGCACTGGTAGCAATCCTGAGATTACTACTTTTGAGGTCCTACTTTTCAATATAGCTCCTAGCTCCCTAAATTCGTCTTGTTGGACCTCATCCCGTTTTTTACCTATATCGTTGGTACCTATATGCACCTCGACATCTGGCTGTTCACCCTCCCTTTTCAGAATGCCCTGCACCCGCTCCGAGACATCCTTGACTCTTGCACCAGGGAGGCAACATACCATCCTGGAGTCTCGGTTGCGGCCGCAGAAACGTCTATTTATTCCCCTTACAATTGAATCCCCTATCACTATAGCTCTCCCACTCTTTTCTTGCCCTCCTGTGCAGCAGAGCCACCCACGGTGCCATGAACTTGGCTGCTGCTGCCCTCCCCTGATGAGTCGTCCCCCGCAACAGTACCCAAAACGGTGTATCTGTTTTTCAGGGAGATGACCGCAGGGGACCCCTGCACTACTTTCCTTGCACTGAGCCAAAGCTGATACCGGTTACGGAAATGTATTACAAGGAGTGTCTTAAAGATTTCAATACATGCTTCTTTCCATTTTGTTTTCAAAGGAAAGTAAATGGGCCTGTGGCTGCTAACTACCTCACAGGACAAAGTGAGACTCACTCCACCTGCAACAAGCATCACCTCAGGAATATCTCCTCTGGGGGAAACCATGGCTGAGAAATTGAAGATCGCTAAATACCTGCCGGAGTTAACAGCTGCCAAAATTAATGGCGTTGGCAGGACCGGTAAATTGGCTCTGATTGGTAATTAACATTAGCACAGTGCTTAACTTACTGTGCAACGCCGTTCTGGTGGCATTAGTCCCGGCAGGAGCCCAAATGTAGAGTGGCTGTAGCATCATCGCAGCAAGAACAGCCTTCCCTTAAAGCAAGGTTGTCATTTCATAAAGCAGTTCAGTCACTTAAAGGGAAACTTACTTCTAAAATAAAAAAACGATCATTTAAAAATAGGCAGTTTTTAGCCCTTACAGCTCAGCTGCCTTCTGAAAAAAAATTATTGAAAATAATTCCCAATGAGAGTCTTCAGCTCTTAAAGCTGAATTCCCTCCCAACCTCAAAAAATGGGAAAAGTGCTTCAGCACTAACACATATGGCTCAGCAAACCAGGGAAAGGGCATCCAGGATCTCACAGGCAGCAGTCCAGCTTTGTGTAGGGGGTCAGCACTGAAAGAGAGGTCCTCTACCCACAGGAGTCAGGATGTCCTCCAGAAAGAATGATGTGGGACCAGATCAGCGAGGACATCACTACCAGCAGTGTCGCCCCCACCAAATGGCTCCAGTGCCCAAAGAAGTTTCATAGCCTCAAACTAGTGATCAAGGTCAGTGAATGCCTCTTCAAAAACCATCTCCTACCAACTGCACCACTAGCCTGACATACTTTTCAATGCACGACTAACCCCCCCCCCCCCACCACCTCACCCAATCATTCACCTACCAATAATCTGTACTAAATACGAGGCACACATCCCATTCCTAGGTTCTCCTTGGAGGAGATGGTGCTGGCTATTCTTGGCAGAGGCATGGCTGAGCCCTTGACCAGTGGCAGGGTTGTAAGGATACAAGATGCTGGTATCCTCCTCGCAAGCACCTCTTGCTTTCCTGCCCTCCCAAAGAAGAAGAAATAAAAATAAATAAATAAATAAATATGGTCACTTGATTTCACACTCCCAGCCACCAGCTCCTCAAGGGTGACCAGCAAGGGCATTTGCAGTGTCCCCCACTGAAAGTCAGCAGACTTCCACCAGCCATGCCGCAGCCACTGAGGTAGCACTGTGTGGCATCAGCAGGATAGGCAAAGGCACACATAAGACAGTCACTAAGGGAATGCACAAGGGTGAAGATTTGATTTATTGATGTCATGTTGGATGGATAGATGTATAAAGTTGGATTGGAAAATTTGCTTTGTGGTGGCTTTTATTTCAGCATTGTGACCAAGAAGACACTGATGATCAGTAATAGAGGGAAGGTAAGGTGTGGGACAAATGTTGAAAGAAGAATTGGGGTTGTGGTCACTGGTACCACAGGTGGATGATTCCATCTCGAATATCCCGGCCAGAAAAGGCCTGTCTGGGTTGCATCCCTCCTTCTGCTTCCTCCTCTTCTGTTTCCTCCTCTTCTGTGACTCCCTCTTCCCTCTGCGAGCAGATGCTGTAAATCAAAAGTAAAAGCATAAAATGCTAGAAATACTCAGCAGGTCAGGCAGCAACTTGACCTGAGATCTGAACTTTGTTTCTCTCTCCACAGATGCTGCCTGACCTGCTGAGTATTTCCAGCATTTTTTGTTTTCTCAGAGGCCTTCCTTTACCATCTGAGACCTTGCAAGTGTCCAGCAGCACTCTTTGCACTTCTTGCACACTTAAAAAAAACGTTTAAGATGTACTAAACCAAGCCACTACTTCAATAAAATATAAAAAATCTAGTCCAAAAGCTTAAATGCAAATTTACCAGTGCTGTGGCAGCGCTAAGGTCCTCACCAAAATGGCAGCCACCAAGTTCCGAGGCAGAGTAGGGCCTTAGGGTGATGGCCGAAATTTTTCGCCAGGATTGCGGCAGTAAGGTAGGGAGTTTCTGGGCCATAGAGTTAGAGTAAGACCAAAGATCATGGGATAAAACAAACAGAAGTTGGGAGGAGGAGGAGTTGTCTGGAAGCCCAGCTTCTGCTCTAAGCCACACACATATGCTGATTTGTGCTGTCCAGGATCTGCTTATAAAAGATTGAGCACAGTCAATTCATTGAACTCTTGAAAGTATACAAAGATCCCTGCAAAGAACAATAGCTGACACGGAGGAATGCACTAATCATATTTCTGAATTGATATTTGACTACTTCACAGGACTACAGTCCCCCTTAGTACGCATGACACCTCCAGGAGTATTTACAGCAAAACCCCTCTTAATTAAACTCCTAAGCATGACTGGGTTTTCTCTCAGGAGTAGCATATCTGACATCATAGAGCCCTTGAGCTCCAATTTCCATCATTCAGTTCTGTCTGTATTCACCATGTTGGGGAATTTTCTGAACAGGACACAGACACAGGGGGCTTCAGTGACATCATTTGATTACCGACTGCCCCCATACAGATGGGAGGACATGCTGAGGGAGTAGACATGGATAAAGAAGCAGTCTCACAATGTGACAGACCATGGAATAAGCCACCCAAGTCACATGACCCATAAATTCAGAAAGCAAGCAGGCTTGGGAAGCTCATGTCAGATGTTACATCTGCAGTTTCAAGGATATTTCATGACCCCTGCAGAAAGAAGTAATGAGCCACCCCTATCCCAAGAAGTCTTCGAGGACATCCAGTAGCCAGTGACTTAATTTTGTTTTCCCACTAATGTTGCACCTGGATAGTGCACTTGCTAGTTAGTAGGAAGTACTCACCTTAGAGTATCAGAGCAAGAAACACAGACACTGCACAAAAAACACCACTGTTGCATGAATACATTTTGAGAATTTGGATTTGAACTTTATGCTAGGAGCTCTTTTGTCTCATACCTGCTTGAGGATATGACTGGATGCGTAGTGGGTGAGATGTGGTACAGGGGCCATGACGTCACTTGGGGTTGTTGTGACAGCTTACTGGGAACATGATACAGGACTGCTTGTGTTGGATATATTTTAAGAGAATTGGTTATTGTTCACCAATTGAGATGCCCATAGCTCCATTCAAATGATCTCATTAACAGCTTCAGCAGTACCGACAGTCACATATAAGAAACACAGTATAGCTTTAAATTGGAAGGCTCCAAGAAGTTCACTATACTTTCTTTGCCCAAAAAGTCCAAAAAAGTACAGAAACAATTAGTTGCCAAGACAAACAAGAACAGCTATGTACTTTTAACAATAAGGAAACATGTGAAGGCAACAGGCCTCCATTGCCACACCAATTTTCTATGGCTGCTGAGGTTTTTATATTGCATTATGAGAACCTACACTCATTTATATAACATTTGCTCCTTTGATGAGCTTTGCACATAGTCGGGGTAAATCAACAGAAATGAAAATCGGGAGAGTTATTTAATGGGTGGCTGAGCCAAAATCTAAAGTCAAAATGACCCAAACCTGTGCATAGGCTGCAAACACTATCAGTGATGCTGTGTAATATGGCCACGTGCAGAACATGTAAAGTATGCAGTAGGCGTTGGGCCTTCATAGCCGATAATACAAGGCTCTGTCACCCTAAAATGCTGCTATGCTCTGGGCATATCTGTTCTGATTATTGGCCCTTGTATTTCAGTATGGTGATGAACAGTGTAAAACACCAATCTGTGCTTCACATTTGGTAATGTAGAATAAGACCTCAGCTGAGTTTTAGACCTAGAAATTGGATTGCAACTGAATTGGGGCACAATCCCAGTGGTGCACACACATAATTGAAACTGGCGGCACAGACTGATTGGGATAAGCTGTAACTGACATTCACGGCCCCAGAGGCAGCCCGCAGGTAGTGAGGAAGCAGAGAGATCGGCCAGATGAGTCCGGGGTGTGGGGGAGTAGTGGCCAGAAGCTGCCCTTGGATGTAATGTGGAGCTGAGAGGAGCACTCCTGCTCTTCTGGGGTCCACAATAAGGTAAGGAATAAACCTAAAATTTGGGTGGCAGCATTGCTTGCTCCTTTTAAGGACTGCTGGTTTGGCTGCTAACCGCCTGCAGAAATTGACCGCAGTATGCATAGCCCATGTTGTGGTCATTCGCAATCCAATTTCACAAAAGGGCCTGAAACGAGCATTAGACCCCGATTTTCATGTGCAATGTGTCAGTTTCAGGCGCACACCCTGGGTGCCTACGGAAGAGCCTAACCTAAGTGGCAGACAGCGAACTTCCGGTGAGGAATGAGTGCGTGCATGCTGACCGCCATTTGAACCCTTAGGCATCCATTCAACACCTGTGAAAAGGATACAGTGTGATTCAATTTCAAGACGTCAGGATATCTGTTTAAGCTCAAATGCCAACAACTATTTCACAGGATGAGATGATGGATCCAAGAGTGGGAATTTAAATTCCAGGGTGGCTAGCCGGCAGAATGCACAGGTTGACTATCCAGGAAGTGCAGTGAGAGACAAGGTCTATTTTAATGGCTGGGCCTTGAAAGGATGCAAAATTCACAAGAACCCCCGCCCCCCCGTGTTTGGGCTCATTCAAAAGGAAATTTAATTTGGGACTATCTACCGGAAAGTTTGAAATCCTAAAGTGCTTATGGAAGAAACTATGAGCTTTAATCAAATTTTGGACTTTTACAAGACAAATTCAAGCTTGGGGGTGGGCCTGGGGAACACAAGAAGCCCACTTGATTATTAGGATTGTCTGGGTGTTGGGACTAAGTTAACTTGTCTGGAGAAATGGATATTCGAGAATCCTTCTCCATAAGAGACCTTAACATTACAACAAATAACCCAGAGATAGCCAATCATCAACCTGAATCTGGAAAACCATTTCAGCATATACATCACAAAGAGGCCCAATCCAGCCTGTATGCGAAAAACTAAGCACAAAAGAACATTGCGATTACCAAGATAATATTTCCATCAGGAAACAGTTTTCGAACATCAACCCACCCAAAACATATTAACTTTTAATGAGCTCGCCAAAATATTACAAAGAAAAGTCAAGCCCGCCAAATTTAAACAAAGATTCTGAACTGATTTGGTGCAAAGATTAGAACCACTCAAACCATATAACTGGCTCCTGTTTTTAAACAGAGGTTAGGTTGCTAGGTAGCTACAAGGTTGCTACTACCTCAGAAGATATTGGATGCCATACTATACCAGGTGCTATACTGCGAGTATGCCATCAAGACATGGAGAGAAACCAACGCGACAGTTGTAAACTAACTTCTCCAGCCTCGAAGTCCTGAAGTCCTGAAGGAAGGAAGAACATAACCATCATGGCAGCAACTGACCACAGCCAACGTGGTCCTAACAAAAAACCACCGCAATCGACCAAACTCAAAACAAAACTCCAACTGGAAGAAACCAAAGAATCGAAAGTTTCCACTCTACAATCTAAGGCTTGACTACCAACAGGTGAAAACATTGCCTAAAGAGACTTTGAACCTATTTCTAATGAAGAAAACCGGGTACTCACCCTATAGATCCAAAACGCGCCTTACCGCATCAGTGGACTCAACCCAACTGAAGATTGCGCAGTAAGAAATCTTCTCCGACGTTCGGGGTACAGCAAGCAGACCCTACAGATTTCAGCGAACCCTGAAATCGTGAACTACCGCTAACTGACCAGAAAGGATTGGTAAGCATAGTCCCTGCCTGCCCTGGAGTCCAACCTAGCTAGAATTAGGTATTGGGAGGTGGAAGGTGTAATTTTTACTGTAACCCCCTTTGAATGTGTAATGTATTGTTCTTTATTAGAGTGATTATAAGTTTGACATTGTATTTTCTTGTCTTTAATAAAATCAAAGTTCTTTTGCACCAAACCAGTTGTCCTTTGCACTTTATCACATCCTTCAAATAAATCCAGAGTCTAGAACCCAAGGGAGTGGGAGCGATTCGAACCGCTCAAGTTGGTCAGAGGTGAACCTGACCCCCGGGACCACCCCCTTACAGCCTCATTTAATTAGAGCAGGTAAAACTGGCACCCAGAGGTAGCTCATTGGATTTGAGCTGTGCAATATTTGGCGATCCGGTGGCCAACTGGCCAACAGCAAGATAAGTCATGGGAGGTTTTGGGGGAGTGGGGAGGGTGGTTGGGAATATCTTGGGAGCGCAGAAATTGGTTAGCCTGGGATGGTAGAGGCACCAAATTATTTTTATAGGGTCCAGAGGAGCTCTCCTGCTCCTCCTGGCACTACAAAAGTAAGTGTTTTTACTTACCGTAAACAGCCTCCACCTTTGGTCCAGCAGCTTCTATTGAGCAGAGTGTCCATGGCAATACCCTAGTAGGATCTATCAGCACAATAGCACCCCAATTATCAATTAATGTGGCTCTTGCCTGAGTCAGGTAGGCCCCTCAGCCACCCAGCTTTAAGATAGCTGGGGGATGGAAAAAATAGGGGAAGTGGATGGCTTTGATTTAAATCTGAATCATGCAGTTTCCACCGGAGGGAGTTAAAATCCTGCCAAAGGAGTTTGGTGCCTGCAAAATTCTAAAAGTTATATTCTGGAGCATTTTATATTACCTTGCAATTGGTTAGCAATATTAAAATACCAGTGCTGGGAAAGAGCTATTTAGAGTAGATTAGAATTTTCTCTCTAATAAGTGAAATCTGCTTGCTTGATTGGTTTGTATTTTATGATGGTTTAAGAGCTCCCTTGGCACTGGGACAACGATTGAGATAATAAACTTCCTTTGTGGAAATACACGCACTGTTTCCAGTAATGAAAGACAGTCCACGTGTCCAGTAATGAAAGAAAGTCATGTCTATTTGCAACACCAGATTTCTGATTGGTCCCTTTGGAGGACAAGACCAGATTTCTGATTGATCCTGCCTAATGTAAACAACCCTGCAATGTGTCATTTGGTCCACTCTTGTCAGACTACAAAATGTGGAAGCCTAGTTGGCTTTGTGAAGATCCTTTGTTATCTAGTGTTCTGCAATTGTAATTATAATTGTAATTGGCTGGTATAAATAAAAGACTTTGGGGCCGAAATTTCCCTGTTGTGCACCTCTTGTTAGGGCCTCCAGGGACGTTAATGTGTTTTCACCTGGGGGAGTTAGCGGAGGCATGAGTGCACTAGCGCCGCGCCCCACTGGTAGTGCCCCGAGCCGCTGCGCCCCCTACAATGACATAATCGCCGTGCGCGGCGACCCCTTTTTGCCCCATGGAGGCCTCTTTCCACCCTGCGGAGGAAATTGGCCAGTGCTTCATGAGGCATGTGCCAGCCTCACAGGTCACGAATTGGGCCGGACACCCAGGGATCGTGCATGGGGCCCGTCTATGTGGTGTGCGGGTGTTTCGCTCATAAGTGCTATTCGTCAGGTTTTCCTGTGTTTGTTGCAGATTGGATTGCTGGTTCAGGCCGGAAACTTGTGTGGGAGCCGAGTGTGACGCAGCCGGAGGGTTGAATGGGTGCGCTGGCGAACACGTGGTTGGTAACAGCAGCACCCAGGAGCCACGCACCAGGCCAGAGAGCGCGAGAGATGGCAGAGCATGTAGCGCCCTGAGTTCCGACATCACTAAACTCTTATATCCTCACACACTCGCCGAGGCCGCAAGATGGGCAAGCTCGCTCGGGCTTTAAACATTGTGGCCTGGACCCGGGCCGGGTTTCTGCCCTCAGCTGATTCTCGCTGTGTTTGGCCGCCTTCCGGTTTCCCCCAGCCAACTGACCCACCTTCATCTACCGAAACTTCGGCCTGGCATCTTGAAGCCCCGGCCCCATGGCTGCACAGCCTGAGTCTGGTCCCCAATCCCAGACTCCTACCCCAAAGCCGTGGCCTACTGCTCAGGCCTGCGCGCACCAGCCTGCCCCACAGATTGCGGGAGAGTAAGATAAGAATATAGGGGTGGAATTTCGATATCATCCATTTAGAGGCAGTGACACCACCATCGATGATTTTACCGGCAACTTTGAAATTCAGTTTTACCATGTGAAGAGGGGATTGGAGCAGTAAATCAGGCATTATACACCACTCTTGAGGCGCTAAACAGCGGTAAGTAGAGTGGTAGGATCAGAGCGGTATTCAGCATTTGCAGCTGCGCAACAGACATACAGGCGCCATCTGGATTCATTTGAGGTGGTGATATGACGCAACACCGCCTCATGCTTATCTTCGCTGCCTGTGCACTTTTCATCATCATCATAGGCAGTCCCTCGAAATCGAGGAAGACTTGCTTCCACTCTAAAAGTGAGTTCTTAGGTGATTGAACAGTCCAATACGGGAACCACGTCTCTGTCACAAGTGGGACAGACAGTCGTTGAAGGAAAGGATGGGTGGGACTGATTTGCCGCATGCTCTTTCCGCTGCCTGTGCCTGTTTTCTGCATGCTCTCGGCGACGAGACTCGAGGTGCTCAGCGCCCTCCCGGATGCACCTCCTCCACCTAGGGCGGTCTTTGGCCAGCGACTCCCAGGTGTCGGTAGGGATGTTACATTTTTATCAAGGAGGCTTTGAGGCTCTGCACACTTACTGAGAGGGGCAAGATAGCAGCCACGCAGTGCAGGAAAAGTTCAACGACCTGACAGGGTTCATCAGGGTGAGTATCTTTTACATTGCCATGCTTAGCTTGCCATGCTCTGACCACAATTTATAGTGTGTGCAATCTTTCCTCAATCAGTATGTGTAGGACCCCATGCTCTTCGTAGGGGAGCACAAATACAACATTCGCATTTGCAGCCTCTGCCACACCTTAGGCCTGCATGCGCAGTTAACTTTCCTGCTCCGTTGTTGAGACCCGCCCCTGGGCTTGTTACCTCCTCAGTCTTCAGATGCATGTGGAAGACAGTAGCCTCACTTTAACTATTAGGTGCTGGCCTCCAAATTCCAGCATTGTCACGCCTCGTGCACACAGCTATTCTGAGTGACATCGACATTGAAGACTCCCATACAGTAACATCAACTATGCAAGGCACTTTGGACAGACGGATAGAAGCACACTAACTCAGACGTTCTGTTTCTTCTTGCAGGGCAAGCTAGCGCATAAACGGCATGAACAGATGCGGGCCGGAGGAGGGGACCCTGACCTCAAGGCCCTCAGCGAGGTGGAGGAACGCGTTTCTGCCCTCATGGGTGCACAAATGGGTGCTGTGACAGCGGGTGAGGGCGAGCGTCCCCGGGGACAGTGACGGTATGTTGAGGACCTTTGCATCTTCTATCAGACCACTTAGCCCTGACACCACAATCCTTCCCCACTTTCCATGAAACTATCGAATGCCTTTTCCATTCCTGGACCCCTCTCCTGCAGATAACCACTCTTTTATGGCTTTGTGCTTTCAGATGATGAACCCGAGGCCCAGGAGAATGTATGAGAGCCATCCAGTGCCGGCGATAGTGGAGATGAGGAGGAGGTGGAGGACATCTCTCTCCCAGTTACTGATGAGCCAGCGGCCTCAGCGAGCGGGGACACCACCTCTGTCGATGATGGTGTGGTCGGGGAGTTGGAAGTGGGTGATGCTCTGGGACCCACTGGCCTGCAGCAACACTAGGGGGGAGGGGAAACTCGGGGGGCGAGCTCCCCGGAGGGTAAATGCGTACCTGAGTGATGCTCAACAGCACTCTGATGAGGACTCCGAGCTGGAGGTTATCGCAAGACAATGTGAGGATGCACAGCGATCTCTTGGGTGCATTGGCAAGGGTACCCGCGAGCCTTGATGCTGTGAGGATGGAGAAGTCTACCTCATTTGCACTTGTGTCTCAGCTGCCCATCGAGCCCATCCTTGGTAAATACCAACGGATGTCGGAAGCCACAAATGACCATGGGGTCCCAGACATTTTGACATGGGCTATGGCTGATATGGCAGTAGCCATTGAACACCAGGCTGAAGTCACGCAAGGCCTGCATTCTGCCATGTCGTCAGTGTATGGTGGCATCAATGCACTGTCTGCTTCGATGCAGAATCAAACTGCTCCGATGCAGAGTCAACTTGATGCCACGCAAGCACTGACTGCTGCCACCATGTCCAGGTCCCCATCAGTCCAACGGGGAGCTAATGGTGCTGAAGCAGGACATCAATCCGTGCTCCCCCAGATTGCTCCGGATGCTCAGGTGCTGCCCCGGTGGAGTGGCAGCGTGTCGGTCGAAATGGAACGTGATGTCCTCTCAGGATGACATCATTCCGTCTCCCACACTGCCACTTCGCTTTTGCACCTGCCGCTGTCTGCAAACGATTCAGCCGAGACTGCTGCTGCCAATTCTGAGGTGCTGCAGTCTGCAGCCGGGCCTTCCAGGGCCCGAGCTGGTCATGGACGTCCTGCTAGGCCATCAGTAGTGTCTGCGGCACCGACAGAGCAACTTTCATCCAGCCTTGCTGCAGGCACTGATACCCCATTAAGGAGGAGCAATAGGCGAGGGAGGGGGGGAAATGGAAGTCCCACTGAGGACTGATAGCATCATGGCCATACCTGGTGATCTTATTTGACTATTAAGGCATGTATATAGTTGCACTTGCGTCTGGGTGATTATGTTTACAGGGGTGTTGTTTCATTCATTATTTGCTGCTGATGGCTCTGTGTTGCGCTTGTTTATGACACACTCTTGTTGGTGTCAATAAAGGTTAATTTGAGACTTTACATTATTGTGATGTGATTTATATACATGGAGGCTTGGAGGGTGGGGTGCGATGTCTTCAGCACATTGCCACGTGAATAGGCTGGCCACTCGGCCTGTGTTGCGTCATTTATTGGAATCGCTGTGCGATGTGCATCTGACGAGCAGCCCTTGCAGCGGCAACATTCTCATGCAGCCATCTCCGTGGCTGATCCTCCTCATCTTCCTCCTCATCATCCCCATCCTCCTGAGATACAGCTGCCATCCCTGGTGGCAATGGCTGGCCCCTCATGATGGCCAGATTGTGCAGCATGCAGCACACAAGGGTGAAAAAGGACGCTCTATCAGGGATGTACTGAAATGTCCCTCCAGAGCGGTCAATGCAGCGGAAACGCTGCTTTAGAACCCCGATAAATTGCTCTTTAATGGTTCTGGTAGCAGCATAGCTGTGGTTGTAGCGCTGCTCAGCCAGGGCAGTGGGGTTATGGGGGAGAGTCATCAGCCAGGTGGCTAGACCATATCCTTTGTCACTGAGCAGCCAGCTGCACCCTTTATGCGGTAACTGGAACAGTTGTGGCACACTGCTCTTCCGCAGGATGAAGGAATTGTGGCTGCTGCCAGGATAGCGGTCATTCACAGCGAGGTGCATCTGCCTGTGGTCGCACACCAACTAGACGTTGAGGGAGCCCTTGTGTTGGTGAAACACCTCTACATTGTGGGGCGGGCCGGCAATGCCACATGCGTGCAATCAAATGCTCCCTGAATCATGGGGAATTCCGCTATTCTGGCGAAGCCACAGGAGCACTGATCCTGGTTCTCCCTGGATATGCCAAACTTTATGTAGTCCATTTGTCGGCCGTAGAGAGTGTCGGTCACCTGGCGAATGCAGCAATGTACTGCAAACTGCGAGATGTTGCATATATCGCCCACAGGAGCCTGGAAGCCCGGTAGCATAGAAGTTGAGCACTACTGTCACTTTCACTGGCACTGACAGTGAGGTCCTGGTGCTGATTTCAGCTTCAAGATCTGTGTGCAGGAGGTGGCAGAGCTCCATGACCAGCTCATTGCGGAAATGCAGCCTTCTAATGCACTGCTCCTCGGACATATCAAGGTACATATCAGGTAAACCCTGGGAGTAAGGCTTCCTGGCCAGATGTCTGCGGCCTCTCCTCAGACGTGGACCCACATAGGCCATATCCTGCCTGTGTAGCCGGCGTCTTCGAAGTAGTCGCCGCAGAGCGACATGGTGAGCCAGCATTGCCCCCATCAAGTTGCCGAAGGTAACAGCGAGATGTTACTCGTCACTGGAGCTGAAACGGTAGTCATCAAGGTAAATACTCAGCAGCCGCAGCATGCCAGCACTGACGCACTCTGCTAGGAGAATACGTAGCATTCACTGCGACCTCTGTGCCCCGGTTGCTACTCCCTTTATATACCGCCCCGGCATTGCAACCGTGAGTTTTGAACACTAGCTTTCTGTGGCGAGTTCACCGTCAACCAGTAAGTGAGACGCAAAACCTGAAGTTCACGGCACCGACGCTAGCAAGGCATTACACGCGTCCTGACATCATGATTTCCCTGGCGGTAGAAGGCAAGCTGGTACTTCTTTGTGCCGCCGCAAAAACTCAACTGAAGTTTGCAACAGACGGTGATATGCCGAACACGGGCGTTAATGCCGTTTGCACTGTGGTACCGCCTCTCCGGAGTGCTATGGGCTGGCATTAACCACCGAACTTCGGCCCCATAAGGACATAATAGGAGCAGGAGTAGGCCATTCGGCCCCTTGAGCCTGCACCACCATTCAATAAGATCATGGCTGATCTTCGACCTTAACTTCATTTTCTCCATTGGCATCTTCCACCCTTCAGGATGTAGTTCGGGTCCTTCATTGAAACACCTATGAACTCGTCCTTTTTTTGGCATGGAGACAAGTCATCCTCATTTTTCTAAACTCTAGAGAATATAGGCCTAGTCTACTCAATCTTTCCTCATAGGAAAATTCCCCCATCTCAGGAATCTCAGGAATTAATCTGGTAAACCTTTATTGCGCTACATGTATTGCAAGTATATCCTTCCTTAGGTAAGGAGACCAAAACTGTACACAATACTCCAGGTGTGGTCTCACTAACCACTATCTCTATAGCAACCTCTTTTAAACCCCTAGGGCTAGACTTTCCAGTAGGTGGCCATCGCCCCCAAAAATGGGCATTGTTCCAATGATGTAGGATGTCTCAGCCTTAGTGATCACTGGAACATGGCCCATTTTTTGGGGGGCAATTTTCCATTCGGCCATAGGCCGACGATGTGGAATGGACGATCTTAAAGTTCGGCGACGTCACGTTCGCCCACTGAATGAGGAAGTCAAAAGCTTCCCTAGCAATGGGCTTCTGCGCATGTGAGATTTTTTTTCCAGCTGACTGGCTTTCCTGCGTTTTGGGAGGTCAGAGGTCATCACACATGCTCAGAAGGCACAGGGAGAGAGAGAGAGAGGAGAGAGAGAGAGGAGGAAGTCAGAGAATAAGAGAGGGAATTTGATCGTCTGCAATATAAATACAAATATAAATATCAATATAAATACAAATACAAATATACATATCAATACAAACATAAGTATTATAAAAAGTACTATAAAAATGTCTGCTGACCGATTCAGAAAGGAAAAGGGCTAAACCCTTCAGCGACAAAGCGAACGAGGCCCTAATAAACGAGATGCATGTCAGGTGGGCCGAATTGGCACGGGGTGTGCATGGGAAACCTCCACCCCGTGTCGACAGAAAAATTTGGGGGAGATTGCAGCCGTGGTATTGTCTGCATCCCATGAGGTGAGGGGGGCTGACCAGTGCAGAAAATGCTGGAATAGCTTAAGTTGCATTTTATATTTTATATTTTAACTGTAATATTTTACTGATGCATGCAAATTTTTATTATAACAATGAATCTCCTACATTGAATTTAAGTTAGTCATTCTTAAATGTATTACGTAAATTATGTTAAGATCCGGACAGTGATCCGAACCAGCAGCCTGTAATATTTTAAACTGTTGTGACCTCAAGATACTACCTAGTCCATTAGCTTATGCCATGCCATGCCATGTTCTTTTCTCGTTTGCAGAAAAAGATATCTATCAACCGTTCCGAGCAAAGGCGGACGGGGGCGGCTCTACTCAACTGCAGCCACTTACAGAGATTGAGGACCGTGCGGCCGCTGGTTGGCCATGACAGCCGTTCGGCCACCACCTGTGGTCTGGCCGAATCCAGCCATGTGTCTCATGAGTAATGAGTAAAGTGTAATGTGTCAAACAGTATTAAAAACAGTATTAAAAACTTAAATAACTAACTGATCTAATGTCCTGTAATTATAATGCAATATGCAATATACTTGTGATTATTATGATATACTAATGATGTCATGTCATATCATGCATGCATACATGGAAGCAGCCCTTGTGCCTAAGAAGCAGGGGATGCAGTCGCCCTGGGGTAGTGAAAAGTACTGATATGTAATGTCTCTTGGTCATGCTCACTGTTATGTTGTAATAAGCTCTATAAAAATGTCATATGTGTTTTTAAGGTCAACCTGATATGCTTGTTCAACTCCACCTGCCACCAGCAGCTGTACCAACAACCTCAGAGGAGGAAGAGGAGGAGCAGGAGAAAATGGAAATGGAGGAACTCGAGCACTTTCCTCACCTCGAGGAAGAGGAGGAGGAGGTTGACGATCTTGAGCTCCTGCAGGATCTGTCCATTGTTGTGGAGGGAGATGAACCTGTGGTCAACTCTGTTGAGGATGAAGAGGCACCGGAACCAACCAGTGTGCAGCCGGCAACGCCAAGATGCATCATATTGCACACGCCGACCCCACGGAGGCCGGGTCAGCGAGTTGAGCAATCGCCTACCTTGGAAGGGCAGATGGAGTGCTTGATCTCCATGTGCAGGGAGACGGTCGCGATAGGTCGCGAGCTTATCCAGGGATTCCATCAGTTCTCCAAGAACTGGAGCCAGTTCTCCACGAACTTCTCCAACTTGTCTGTCATGCAAACTGAGTTAGCACGGCAGACCTTGGAGGAGATCCGAGAGCAGACCAATGCCCTTCGCCATGCGTTGCTGGCTGGACACAGCGGTGCACCACAAGGTGGCGTGTTGGTTCAAAATGTAACCCCTAGCACTCAAGCGAGTACGGAGGATACAGTTCCTTCTGACTCGGAAGACGAACATCATGCTTTGCCTTCCACTCTGACACCTCCATCACGTCAGGAAGTCTTGCCGTTGCCCGCTGCACGCCCGCTTCGACTCGGTCTGCGGGGACCAAAACAGGTGGGTGGTGTTAAAACGCGGGGTGGTAAAGGACCTGGAGAGAAATGTCGTGTATCCTACATGGCTACTATTGGTACTATCACAAGGTGTGCCACCAGAGGGCACAGCAGTGGGAGACTTGTAGGTTACCTGTATAGGTAGGCCTGGCCTAGTATAAAAGGCAGGCCACCAGGTGTGATGCTCACTCTGGAGTTAACAAATAAAGGAGTAAGGTCACGACTGTTCAAGTACAACACATTGCCTCATGGAGTCATTATTCGAGTATCCAAGGACAAAACAATTGGCGACGAGATTACGGACTTTCACGCGAAAATGGCTACCCTTGGTATGTTGCAGCAGTTCGCTGATGGTGATGATTGGGACACCTTTGTGGAGAGGTTTGACCATTTCTTCACAGCAAATGACCTCTAAGGATAAGGGGTAAGCCATTTAGGACTAAGATGAGGAGAAACTTCTTCAGTCAGAAAGTTGTTAACCTGTGGAATTCCCTATCGCAGAGTTGTTGATGCCAGTTCATTGGATATATTCAAGAGGGAGTTAGATATGGCCCTTACAGCTAAAGGGATCAAGGGGTATGGAGAGAAAGCAGGAAAGGGGTACTGAGGTGAATGATCAGCCATGATCTTATTGAATGGTGGTGCAGGCTCAAAGGGCCGAATGGCCTACTCCTGCACCTATGTGCTATGTTTCTATGAGATGACCCGGCCACACTGGCTGATAAGCGCAGAGCTATTCTGCTTACCAGTTGTGGGCCCACCGTCTATGGCCTCATCAGGGACTTGCTGGCACCAGCAAAGACAACAACCAAGACGTACGAGGAGCTCGCAACACTGATCCATGAGCAACTCAAGCCCAAGGAGAGCATCCTCACAACCAGACACTGGTTCTACCGACGGCCCGAAGGCCAGGAAATCGCAAAATTTGCCGCAGACCTCAAGAGGCTGGCAGCACCGTGCGATTTCAGTAACCACCTCAATGAAGCGGGACATTTTTGTCATTGGAATCGGCCATGAGGGCCTTCTTTATAAGCTACTGTCGGTGGATACCACAGTCACACTGCAGAAGGCCATCTCTGTGAGCCAGGCATTCACGACCTCAACCTCCGGTTCTGGGCAGATGACTCACCCTCAGGATTCAAACCCGGCAGGTACTGTGCACCGAGTGACGCCTTTTGGAGGCTGGACTGTAGAACGCAAACCCTCTCAGGGGAGAGAGAACAGGCCCTCGAGTCCCTTAACTCAGAGTCTGCCAAGGGGGGCTAATCGAGTTCATGCTGGTGTTGTGGAGGGAATCACAGGGCTCACCAGTGCCGCTTTAAAGATTATGTATGCAAGGGCTGCAGCACAAAGGGCCACCTCCAGCGAATGTGTCAAAGAAATATGACTCACTGTGTCGATGAAGAGTCTGCAGATGGCCATGAATCCAGTGCAGATTATGAAACGATAGGCAGAGAGGCAGCTCAGCCCCACGATGAGGTATATAGCATGTTTACCTGCAACACCGAATGTTCCCCGTTGAGGATGAAAGTCGAGATAGATGGCGTTCCAGTCTTCATGGAAGTAGACACAGGAGCAAGCCAGTCAGTAATGAATCAAGAAGCCTTTGGGAGGCTATGGGACAATCAAGCTGAACGACCCAAGTTGGTCCTGGTTCAGGCAAAGCTGCGCACCTACACCGATGAACTTATCTCAGTCATTGGCAGTGCGGATGTAAAGGTACACCATGACGGCACGGTGCACAAGTTACCTCTGTGGATTGTTACAGGAGATGTACCAATGCTGCTCGAAAGAAGGTGGATGGAGAAGATCCATTGGAAGTGGGAAGTCTTCACGCCTCCAGCGATCGACGTCCTCCGCGTTTGGAGGCACAGCAAGCCCTCACTTGAGGGTGGACCCAGCACTAGAGAGCAGATCAGCACATCACCTGAGGCACAGACCGCTCAGCACGACTGCGTGGAGATGATCCAGCTGAGACGACCCGAACGCACCTTCCAGGCTCCAGTGACAGGCTCCGGAGGAAGAAAATCGGATCCAAAGGCGACTTCCCAGCTTCGGTGGCATAACCCGGGGAGAAGAGGATCACCGCAGTTGACATCATGGATGGAGGAAAGATGGCGCCCAACCACGAGGTGAGGCGCTGAAGAAAAAGATGGCCGCGGCCAGACCACGAGGTGCAGCGCTGATGGAGCAACATGTGGCACCAAACGGAGAAGAGGATTGGGGTAAAGAAAGCAAGGCTCTCTTAAAGGAGGCCTGCAACCTACTACAATTAAAGAGACAGTTCCACACACTCAAGCAATGTATTGCAACTGTAAGTTCGAGATAAAATGTGTAACTGATGATCAGAGTGTACATGCAACCAGCGAGGAAAGTCGCGCGATCGCGATCGGAGCTACAGAGCATCCACAATAAGTAATGAAAAGTTGTGCGATGTAGGATTTCAACTTCACGCAGCCAATACACACGAGCTGCAGAGCAAGCGATCTCAGGAGGGCCACGGCACCGGTATCGATACCCTGCCCCTGATCGGCTCCACCTCTCAAGTACCCGATGGCACCAACCGCCACGAGCCTGAAAGAACAAACTGTGCTAAGGCGCAGCCCCTAGACCCCATCACCACCAAGGCCATTCCCTGAAACGAAGGGTCACTCGCTACAGTCCTCCCAAAGGGGACCGGGACCAGCCAGGATCCCAAACCAAACAACGCCAATCAGTAGTTCCCTGTGCACTGCTAGACGACAGCCCCTCAAGGAGCAACAGCGACCAGAGGCGATTTGCTCTAAAGGCTTGGGGGAGAGTGATGCCATGTATCCTACATGGCTACTGTTTGCACTGTGTGCAACCTTATGATAGGGCACAGCAGTGGGTGACTTGTAGGTTACCTGTACAGGTGTGCCAGGCCTATTATAAAAGGCAGACCACCAGGTGTGATACTCACTCTGGAGTTAACAAATAAAGGACCAAGGTCACGACAGTTCAAGTGCAACACATTGCCACGTGGAGTCATTATTATAGCATCTAAGGACATAACAGGAAACGTGGCTGCAGGTAGGGAAGGGTTTTTTTTTTCAACATAAATGTAAATGTTAAATGTTACATTTTTTAAAGTTCATGCGTTCATAGTTGTTTGGGGTGGGGCGGGTGGGGGGGTGTTGATAAAATATTTTTAAAATTCGTTGTGTTAAATATATTTTTTTATTGAGTTTAACAATTGTTGTTCATTCTCTTATAGTTACGTGAAGCATAACGTTTTTACAATTGTTCTGCATTAGTTGTGCATTCTATTATTATAACAAAAGTTTACTTAAGTTAAGCATCAATGCAAATGCCAGGCCAGTTCAGACAAGGCAAAAACGGAACTCAACACAGATGCAACTTCTGCTTAACCGTAACTGTAAATGTAAATGTAAATGTGACTATCCACAATGTAAGTTCAGGAAAAGATTTCATAAATGAGCTGCTGACACAACAGCTTAGCAGCCGTGTAACTACCACTGGGTACTAGTCTTTGGCGGGGGGGGCGGCGTGGGTGACCATGGCTAGATCGCCAGGCTGATTGGCCTCCCCTAGGTACTCAGCAGCCTCCTCTTCCGCCTCTTCCTCCTCGTCTGGCACTTCCATCTCCCCTCCTTCTGGAGGTGGACCTGCAGCCCCATCTGGCATTAATTGTCCTCTCCTTATAGCTAGGTTATGCAGCATGCAGCACACCAATAAACTCAGCGACCTGGTCAGGATTGTACTGTAGGCTGCCACCAGAATGGTCCAGGCATTGGAAACGTTGCTTTAGGACTCCAATTGCCTTTTCGACAACATTGTGTGTCGCTATGTGGCTTTCGTAACAGGTAATCGGCGGTCATCGGGGTAGCAGCTCCCGAGGGAGCTCCCCTGCTAAACAGCTCCTCGGCCCTCAACCTCTCCCCTCCCACTGTCTAAACATCCCCAAGTCCAAGCTCTAGCCCTAATAGACCCCAATAGGGGGGTCTTAAAGACTTAAATCCCCACCCTCACCCCAACCCCGCGATTCCCAAAGTTCGGGCCTACCTCAGGCCTTCCGCCATACCGCACATCAGCGTTTCCCAGCTGGACCTCCTGCTGACTCGATGCGACCTGGACCTCCCGGCTGGACCTCCGACAGCGGCTGGATGACTCGACGCGACCTGGACCTCCTGCGGAGACTGGGCTGTTTGACCTGGCTATCGGGCCTCCACCTCCTCCCTCCGCAATCTGGACCTCTCCTTCTCCACTGATGGCCTGGTCTCCTCCCCTCCTCCAGCATCTGGTGAGTACAATGGCTGTTACCCCCCGCTGCACCCCCATTCTGAACCCCAGTGCACCGCTGGCCCCCCCAATGCCTAACCCCAAACAAATCTTGGACCACCTACCATCAAAGGCGCTACCCAGAGTCGAGCCTGCGGCCAACACCTCGCCGCAGGCAATTAGGCCCATAAAGCAGTGCCTGGTCTCCAGTCATCCTGGACCCCCTTGCCACTGTACCAAGACCTCACTCAGCTAAGCCCGTGTGGTAGCCGGAGTGCAACGATCACACCACGTTAAAAGAAATCACGCACAGGCATCTTCCATTCCTCTAATATGAAGTTCGGAACTTGGAAAGTCAGGACCCTCATGGACAACCCCAACAGCGACAGACCGGAACACCACACCGCCATAGTTGCCCGGGAACTTAGACGCCTAAATATCGACATCGCAGCCATAAGCGAGACCCAACGGGCAGGGGAAGGCCAGCTCAAGGAACAAGGTGGAGGTTACACCTTCTTCTGGAAAGGGAAACCAGAGGCAGAACGCCGCCTCCATGGAGTCGGCTTTGTCATCAAAAACAAGCTGGTCGACCGCCTCAAAGACTGCCCCTGCAGGGTTAACGAATGCCTCATGACGCTTCGACTCACCCTATCCCTGAACCAGTGCGCCACAGTCATAAGAACATAAGAATTAGGAACAGGAGTAGACCATCTAGCCCCTTGAGCCTGCTCCACCACTCAACAAGATCATGGCTGATCTGGCCGTGGACTCAGCTCCACTTACCTGCCCGCTTCACATAACCCTTAATTCCCTTATTGGTTAAAAATCTATCTATCTGTGATTTGAATACATTCAATGAGCTAGCCTCAACTGCTTCCTTGGGCAGAGAATTCCACAGATTCACAACCCTCTGGGAGAAGAAATTCCTTCTCAACTCGGTTTTAAATTGGCTCCCCCGTATTTTGAGGCTGTGCCCCCTAGTTCTAGTCTCCCCGAACAGTGGAAACAACCTCTCCGCCTCTATCTTGTCTATCCCTTTCATGATTTTAAATGTTTCTATAAGATCACCTCTCATCCTTCTGAACTCCAACGAGTAAAGACCCAGTCTACTCAATCTATCATCATAAGGTAACCCCCTCATCTCCGGAATCAGCCGAGTGAATCGTCTCTGTACCCCCTCCAAAGCCAGTATATCCTTCCTTAAGTAAGGTGACCAAAACTGCACGCAGTACTCCAGGTGCGGCCTCAACAATAACCTGTACAGTTGCAGCAGGACCTCCCTGCTTTTGTACTCCATCCCTCTCGCAATGAAGGCCAACATTCCATTCGCCTTCCTGATTACCTGCTGCACCTGCAAACTAACTTTTTGGGATTCATGCACAAGGAGCGGCCGTCCTGCAGGAACCGCTGCTCGGGAATCCGTACCTCCACGGCCGAGGCTTCATGTGGCGGTCGGAAGAGAGGGCTGTGGCTGGTGAGGTGACCAGGGTCAGGGACCTGCTCGATGGCGGAGGAGCGGGCTGGATGGCGCCAGTCACGCTGGCGCGGCGCCTAAATTCTGCCAACGTCCGCCGCGCGGCCGATGCCATCGAGTCGCTAAAAACAGCTCTGGGCCCTGACTCCGTTAGGTGTATCGAGGAGGCTCAAGCACGTGGGGAGATCCCGTCCGAACTGACCCCCGTCCGGACGGAATTCCTCATCGGCGCCAAACCCCGGAACCTCCCTCGGGGGCCGGCGCCTCACAACTTGAGCCGCCTCGGGGAAATCCCCTCCGTGCCTTTCAGTTCCGCGCGGAGGGGTTTCCTGTACGGGCTGCTCCTGCACACCCTCAACTTTGCCATCCTCGCCGGCCGTCCGGACACGCCATGGCGTACCATCTTGCCGTCCGGAGGAGGCGGGGGTCCCCGATGGAGGGCCCTCTACGCAGGGGTCCTCCCACTATTCATCGGGGACTTGGCCTGGAGGGTGGTGCACGGAGCAGT
Organism: Pristiophorus japonicus; assembly: GCF_044704955.1. Taxonomy (NCBI): domain Eukaryota; kingdom Metazoa; phylum Chordata; class Chondrichthyes; family Pristiophoridae; genus Pristiophorus; species Pristiophorus japonicus. The sequence goes on from NC_091977.1 coordinate 431,048,765, forward strand.
GCCGTGCAACAAATTTTTAAGCCGGTTCACGGACTCCCAGGCCGCCTGCAATTTCTGCGGTCTGGAGGAGTCCGTGTTCCATGTTTTTATGGAATGCACGAGGTTGCAGCCCCTGTTTTATTATTTGAAGGGGCTGCTCCTGAAATTCTGGCTGCACTTCAGTCCCACTCTCCTGATCTTTGGGCACCCTGTGCGGAGGGGAGCGGGTAGGTCCGAAGGCCTCCTCGTAGGACTGCTCCTGGGCACGGCCAAGGGTGCCATCAGCCGGTCCAGGCAGCGGGCGGTCGAGGGGGTCGTTCAACCTGACTGCCTGCCTCTCTTCCGCTCTTACATCCGGTCCAGGGTGTCCTTGGAGATGGAGCACGCGGTGTCCACCGGTACGCTCGCGGCCTTCCGCGAGAGGTGGGCACCGGAGGGACTGGAGTGCATCATCACGCCCGGCAACCAAATTTTAATTTGATTTTACGTTTTAAAGTTTAACTTGTTTTAATTGCCGGTGTTTTTAGTGTCCCCCTCTCCTTTTATAGGGGGCACTGGAAAAATTTGATTTTAGCGCCCCCCCCAAAAAAAAAAAAAAAAAAAAAAAAAAAAAAAAAAAAAAAAAAACCCCAAAAAAAAAAGGGGCCTTGAAAATGTCTGCTGTGTCACCCAGGTCGGGTGGCACAGTTTAATGTTGTTTATGTTTTGCAGGTAGACTCCTAAAAGAGTTTCATGCACAAGGACCCCCAGGTCCCTCTGCACCGCAGCATGTTGTAATTTCTCCCCATTCAAATAATATTCCCTTTTACTGTTTTTTTTTCCAAGGTGGATGACCTCACATTTTCCGACATTGTATTCCATCTGCCAAACCTTAGCCCATTCTCTTAACCTATCTAAATCTCTTTGCAGCCTCTCTGTGTCCTCTACACAACCTGCTTTCCCACTAATCTTTGTGTCAACTGCAAATTTTGTTACACTACACTCTGTCCCCTCTTCCAGGTCATCTATGTATATTGTAAACAGTTGTGGTCCCAGCACCGATCCCTGTGGCACACCACTAACCACCGATTTCCAACCCAAAAAGGACCCATTTATCCTGACTCTCTGCTTTCTGTTAGCCAGCCAATTCTCTATCCATGCTAATACATTTCCTCTAACTCCGCGTACCTTTATCTTCTGCAGTAACCTTTTTTGTGGCACCTTATCGAATGCCTTTTGGAAATCTAAATACACCACATCCATCGGTACACCTCGAGCCACCATGCTCGTTATATCCTCAAAGAATTCCAGTAAATTAGTTAAACATGATTTCCCCTTCATGAATCTATGTTACGTCTGCTTGATTGCACTATTCCTATCTAGATGTCCCGCTATTTCTTCCTTAATGATAGCTTCAAGCATTTTCCCCACTACAGATGTTAAACTAACTGGCCTATAGTTACCTGCCTTTTGTCTGCCCCCTTTTTTAAACAGAGGCGTTACATTAGCTGCTTTCCAATCCGATGGTACCTCCCCAGAGTCCAGAGAATTTTGGTAGATTATAACAAATGCATCTGCTATAACTTCCGCCATCTCTTTTAATACTCTGGGATGCATTTCATCAGGACTAGGGGACTTGTTTACCTTGAGATCCATTAGCCTGTCCAGCACTACCCCCCTAGTGATAGTGATTGTCTCAAGGTCCTCCCTTCCCACATTCCCGTGACCAGCAATTTTTGGCATGGTTTTTGTGTCTTCCACTGTGAAGACCGAAGCAAAATAATTGTTTAAGGGCTCAGCCATTTCCAGTCATCAGTGCTTACGCCCCAACACTCGATGCAACAGATGAGGCCAAAGAGTGTTTTTACTCCAACCTCAAAAAGTACCTGGCCTGCGTCCCCGCGGGCGACAAACTGATCCTCCTCAGCGACTTCAACGCCAGGGTCGGCAGGGACACAGATCTCTGGGAGGTGTGATTGGCAGAGAGGGGGTAGGGAAAGCCAACTCCAGCAGTACCCTACTCCTGACAAAATGTCTAGAACACAAACTTGCCATCACCAACACCTTGTTCCGCCAGAGAGACAAATACAAGGTACTGTGGCAACACCCTCGCTCCAAGCACTGGCATCTGCTCGACTATGTCATCGTCCGAACCAGGGATCGCAAGGATGTGCGCATCACCCACGCCATGACAGGAGCTGATGACTGTTGGATGAACCACCACCTAATCCGATCCATCATTGACATCAATATAGCCCCAAAGCGAAGGGGGCAGCAGAAGCAATGTCGCAAAAAAGTCAATGCCGGGGCACTTAAGGACCCAGCTAAGAAAGCCCTTTACAATCAGCGCCTCACAGCTAACCTGGCGTGGCTTGATGACCCCGAGCTACAAAATGCGCGTAGTGCTTGGTCTGCCCTCCAAGCCTCCATAACCAGTGTCTGCAAGGAGATGCTCGGTCACTCAACCAGGAAACACCAGGACTGGTTTGATGAGAATGATCTTGAGATTCAAGAACTAATAGACTGCAAGCACAGGGCATTTCTGAGCCTTAAACAGCAACCCAACTCGGGAGCAGCAAAGCAGCATTACAGACGGCTAAAGGCTAAGGTCCAACAAAAAACCCGGGACCTAAAGAACAGGTGGTGGATGGAGAAAGCACAGGAGATACAGCAGCTGGCCAACAGCCATGATGTGCGAGGATTCTTCACCGCAGTCAAGGCCACATACGGACCAAACTCCCAAGGCCCCACCCCACTCCTGGCCAAGAACATGGAAACACTTATCAAGAACACCAAGGCAGTCAGGGCCCGCTGGAAGGAACACTTCGAAGATCTCCTCAACCGAGACTCTGCCTTTGACTCGAGTGTTCTCGACTCCATCCCGCAGCATGCTACCCACCACCACCTCAGTGAGATCCCAACACTGCATGACGTAGAAAAGGTCATAAGACAGCTAAAAAACAAGTCTATAGGAGAGGATGAAATCCCTGCTGAGGCACTGAAGTATGGCGGAGAGGCACGACTGGCGCGATTACACGACCTTATCTCTCTCATCTGGAGGGAGGAGAGCATGCTGGGAGATCTCAGAGATGCAGTAATCGTGACCATCTTTAAAAAAGGGGACAAGTCCGACAGCGGCAACTGCAGAGGAATCTCCCTGCTATCAACCACTGGGAAAGTCGTTGCTAGAGTCCTCCTCAACCGTCTTCTCCTCGTGGCCGAGGAACTTCTCCCGGAGTCGCAGTGGGGATTTCATCCCCTCCGGAGCACAACGGACATGATCTTTGCAGCGCGACAGCTGCAGGAAAAATGCAGGGAACGGCGCCAGCCCTTATACATGGCCTTCTTCGACCTTACAAAGGCCTTCGACACTGTCAACAGCGAGTGTCTATGAAGCATCCTCCTCCATTTCGGATGCCCCCAAAAGTATGTCACCATACTCCGCCTGCTCCACGACGACTTGCAGGCCGAGATCCTTACCAATGGATCCATCACAGACCCAATCCACGTCCGGACCGGGGTCAAGCAGGGCTGCGTCATCGCCCCAACCCTCTTCTCAATCTTCCTTGCTGCCATGCTCCACCTCACAGTCAACAAGTTCCCCGCTGGAGTGGAACTAAACTACAGAACCAGTGGGAACCTGTTCAACCTTCGCCGTCTCCAGGCCAGGTCCAAGACCACTCCAACCTCTGTCGTCGAGCTACAGTACGCGGATGACGCCTGCATCTGTGCACACACTTAGGCTGAACTCCAGGATATAGTCGATTTATTTACTGAGGCATATGAAAGCATGGGCCTTACGCTAAACATTAATAAAACAAAGGTCCTCCACCAGCCTGTCCTCGCCGCACAGCACTGCCCCCCAAACATCAAAATCCATAGCGTGGCCCTGGACAACGTGGACCACTTCCCCTATCTCGGGAGCCTCCTATCAACAAGAGCAGGCATTGATGATGAGATCCAACATCGCCTCTAGTGCGCCAGTGCAGCCTTCGGCCGCCTGAGGAAAAGAGTGTTTGAAGATCAGTCCCTCAAAACTGTCACCAAGATCATGGTTTACAAGGCTGTAGTAATGTCTGCCCTCCTGTGTGGCTCAGAGACGTGGACCATATACAGTAGACACCTCAAGTCACTGGAGAAATACCACCAGCAATGTCTCCGCAAGATTCTACAAATCCCCTGGGAGGACAGACGCACAAACATTAGCGTCCTCGGCCAGGCCAACATCCCCAGCATTGAAGCACTGACCACACTTGATCAGCTCTGCTGGGCAGGCCACATAGTCCGCATGCCAGACACAAGACTCCCAAAGCAAGCGCTCTACTCGGAACTCGTCCACAGTAAACGAGCCAAAGGCGGGCGGAGGAAACGTTACAAGGACACCCTCACAGCTTCCCTGATAATGTGCGACATCCCCACTGACATTTGGGAGTCCTTGGCCATAGACCGCCCTAAGTGGAGGAAATGCATTCGGGTAGGCGCTGAGCTCCTCAAGTATCGTCGCTGAAAGCATGCAGAAATCAAGTGCAGGCAGCGGAAGGAGCGTGCGGCAAACCAGGCTCCCTGCCCACCCTTTCCCTCAACGACTACCTGTCCGATCTGTGACAGAGACTGTGGTTCTCGTATTGGACTGTACAGCCACCTAAGAACTCATGCTAAGAGTGGAAACAAGTCTTCCTCGATTCCGACGGACTACCTATGATGATGATCTCTGCTTCAGTGATGAGATTACGCAGTGGTGTCATCAGCCAAATGGCAAGGCCATATCCCTTAACCCCCAGCATCCAACCATGACCTTCTGGCTGATTGAAAAACAGGTCAGGGATAGCATTCTCACACAGGATGTGCACTTCATGGATGCTGCCAGGAAACGTAGCATTTACTGTCATGATTATTTGCTTGTGGTCGACAACAAGCTGCACATTCAGGGAGTGGAATGGCTTTCTGTTACGAAAGACCTCCATGTTCTTTAAGGGGGCTTTCAGGGCGATGTGCGTGCAGTCTATTGCTCCCTGCACCTTGGGGAAGTCTGCTATTCTTGAGACACCCAAAGCCCTCCCGGTCTATGCCTCCCTGGTCATAGGGAAGCTTATAAAATCCATCCTGCGAGCGTAAAGGGCTTCAGTCACCTGCCGAATGCAGCAGTGTGTGGAGTGCTGAGAGATACGACAGATGTCGCCAGCTGAAACCTGAAAGGATCCCGATGCGTAGAAGGCTAGGGCAGCAGTAACCTTCACCTCAACGGATAGTGCAGTTCTGATGGTGCTGGAAGGCTGCAGATGCCCCTTGATGAGCTGGCAAATCTCATCGATGACCTCCTTCTGGAAGCGCAGCTTCTTAAAACACGCGTTGTCAGACAACTTGAGGTAAGATTGCGTTTCTTTGTACCTTCGTTGGCTGTACACTCGCCTCCTCTGTCTCTGTCTATGCATTACTCTGCCACCTCTTCGATTGATCCTTTCAGAAACCAGCTTGTGAGCAGTTACGAGTAATGGCGCAGAAAGCATAGGCCCCATCACTATCAATAATTATTTTCACTTGCTATAAATGCACTTTTCATGAAAAAATGTAATCTATTAAACTACTCTCTCTATAAAAGCCCCAGTCTAACACTGTATATCAATCTCAGTCTAATACTCTCTCTATTCCAGCCCCAGTCTAACACTAGACCCCATCACTTTCAATAATTATTTTCACTTGGTATAAATGCACTTTTCACTAAAAAATGCCTAATCCACTAGGATACTATTAGTAAAATTAAATATAAGTAATAATCTGAGTAGATCTGTCTATACAGGACCCTTAAATCACTCACAACTATCTAAGCACGATATTTTTACCTGTCTCTACCCTTCCTCTGATCTTCAAAATGGCATCCGTAGTGCCCATTTCCTTCAGTAAAGCCCGGGAAAAGCAACTATTACCCAGCAATGTTCTCGGTGAACGATCAGCCCGGCCATGTGATGGCGATGTGCTGAAACTTCAAATCGGCCTTGTGTGGGCGATCAGCTCGGCGTTCAGTTCGGCGAAGTGAGCCGAAACTTGAGGGCTTATTTTTCCGGCGGTCTTTCTGGCCTAGTTTCCATTTTTTGCTCAAAATGGGCGATAGAGGTCCGTTTTGGGCAATATATGGGCCATAGATGGGCAATGTGAGGTGGAAAGTCTAGCTCTTAGGATCTAGGCCATCAGGTTGAGGAGATTTATTAGCTCCATTAATTTCTCCAATACGATTTTTTTACAAATAGTAATTTCTTACAATTCCCCATTCTCGCTAGACTCCTGGTTCTCCAATATTTCTGGGAAGTTTATTGCATCTTCTTCCGTGAAGATTGACGCAAAGTATTTGTTTAATTTCACTGCCATTTTCTTCTTCCCCAATATGATTTTGCCTGTCTCAGCCTGTAAGGGGAGCACATTTGCTTTCACTAATCTTACACTCCTACTGAACTTGTACAGTCTGTTTTTATCTCTCTCGCCAATTTACTCTTATATTTTATTTTCCCTTTCTTTATCAATTTCTTGGTCCACCTTTGTAAAATCATCCTATCCTCAGGCTTGCTACTATTTTTGGCAACATTTCAAGACTCTTCCTTTGATCAAATACTATCTTTAACTTCTCTTATTTACCAAGGATGGACCACATTTCCTATGGGGTTTTTGTGCCTTATAGGAATGTATATTTTCTGCAAATTATGTATTCATTCTTTAAATGCTAGTGATTGCTTGTTTATCGTCATGCCTTTTAATGTAATTTCCCAATCTACCTTAGCCAACTCGTCCCTCATACCTACGTAGTTTGCTTTGTTCAGGTTTACATAGAAACATAGAAACATAGAAAATAGATGCAGGAGCAGGCCATTCGATCCTTCGAGCTTGCACCACCATTCAATATGATCATGGCTGATCATGCAACTTCAGTACCCCACTCCCGCCTTCTCTCCATACCCCCGAATCCCCTTAGCCGTAAGGGCCACATCTAACTCCCTTTTTAATATATTTAGTGAATTGGCCTCAACTACTTTCTGTGGTAGAGAATTCCACAGGTTCACCACTCTCTGTGAAAAAGTTTCTCCTCATTTCTGTCTTATATGGCTTACCCCTTATCCTTAGACTGTGACCCCTGGATCTGGACTTCCCCAACATTGGGAACATTCTTCCTGCATCTAACCTGTCCAGTCCCGTCATAATTTTATATGTTTCTATGAGATCCCCTCTCATTCTTCTAAATTCCAGTGAGTATAAGCCTAGCCGATCCAATCTTTCTTCATATGTCAGTCCTGCCATCCCGGGAATCAGTCTGGTGAACCTTCGCTGCACTCCCTCAATAGCAAGCATGTCCTTCCTCAGATTAGGAGACCAAAACTGCACACAATACTCAAAGTGTGGTCTCACCAAGGCCCTGTACAACTGCAGTAAGATCTCCCTGATCCTATACTCAAATCCTCTTGCTATGAAGGCCAGCATGCCATTTGCTTTCTTTACTGCCTGCTGTATCTGCATGCCTACCTTCAGTGACTGATGTACCATGACACCCAGATCTCGTTGCACCTCCCCTTTTACTAATCTGTTACCATTCAGATAATAATCTGCCTTCCTGTTTTTGCCACCAAAGTGGATAATCTCACATTTATCCACGTTATATTGCTTCTGCCATGCATTTGCCCATTCACCTAACCTGTCCAAGTCACCCTGCAACCTCTGAGCATCCTCCTCCCAGCTCACACTGCCACCCAGCTTAGTGTCATTTGCAAACTTGGAGATATTACATTCAATTCCTTTGTCTAAATCATTAATGTATATTGTAAATAGCTGAGGTCTCAGCACTGAATCTTGCGGCACCCCACTGGTCACTGCCTGCCATTTTGAAAAGGACCCGTTTATTCCCACTCTTTGCTTCCTGTCTGTCAACCAGTTCTCTATCTACGTCAATACATTACCCCAAATACCATGTGCCTTAATTTTGCACACCAATTTCTTGTGAAAGTCCAAATACACCACATCCGCTGGTTCTCCCTTATCCACTCTACTACTTACATCCTCAAAAAACTCTAGAAGATTTGTCAAGCATGATTTCCCTTTCACAAATCCATGCTAACTTGGACCGATCCTGTCACTGCTTTCCAAATGCGCTGCTATTACATCTTTAATAATTGATTCCATCATTTTACCCACTACCGATGTCAGGCTAACTAGGCTATAATTCCTTGTTTTCTCTATCCCTCCTTTTTTAAAAAGTGAGGTTACATCAGCTAGTGAAAAAATGGATATGAATTGATATTTGCATATTTATGCTTACCATTTTTCAGTCGTTGCTGAAATTAAGTCAACACGACTGAGTCTTGTATGAGATGTGTGTCAGAGGTATTTGATTGTGTCACCAGGCAGCTGCAAAGTCCGAGGGACCGAAATGGGACGATAATTCGAATAAAAAAAATATTCTCTGCCCGAACCTATGGGCGGAGTATAGAAGGAAATTGCCCTCTTTTGCTTGTATAATTCGAACGGCGATGTTTGGGGGCAGGTACTTTTGATGCGGGGCGGAAGGCGGCCAGTGTCATGAGTGCTGCGCAGAGCATGTCAGCTCAACACTTATAACGTCAATGCGATGCTGGCGTACCACATCGCGCTGACCCATCACAATGTACCTCCCCTTCACTTAAAGGGTAAGGCCGCTGTGAGCTCTGCAGCCACTTTAGTGGTGCCCACTGGGCCACCAGGGAGGGCTTTGGCCGGGCCAGCAACCCGGTACCCAAGAGGAGGTGCCGGCCTGCCTGATGGCCACCGTTGTCGGGCCGACTTCAGAGTCGGTCCGACAATTAAAATAAAATGGCGGCTGCGGCGGTGCGCACCCCCCACCCCCTTTAAGGATGGATCTGCTGCCCAGCCACTGGCAGCATCTTCTTTGGCAGGCCACCACCAGTCCTCTTCTTGTGTTTTGTGCTCATTTCTCCTGCAACGAGGGAACAACAGACCTATAAGGGGATGTGCCCACTCAATGGGTGCAGTGCATTCAGTGATGGTGACTACCAGGCAGATGTATCACTATACATAAGATTTGGAGTGAGTGGCAGTAGTGGATGGATAAATGGGGAGCTGAAAAAGTGTAGAGAAAGTGAACAAGGGCTGCTCTTCAAGCTTAAGTGGGGATGAGGAGTGATGTGATGGAGTATGCATGACAAGACAGAGTGAAAGCGGTGGGGTGCGCTACAGGATGTAGGTGAATCTGCAACTGTACTCACCTTTCCTGATCTGGTTAGGTCATTGAAGCACTTCCTGCATTGCATACAGATACGGGTTTCTTCTTGCAGTTGCTGGGCAAGATTATCTCCTTCTGGATCCTCACTGCACCCAGCAATACATCAAGTGATGTGTCGTTAAAGCAGGCACATCCTTTGAGCATCGAGTCCACCTATAAATTTTGCCAATTATTTGCAGAACCTCTGGGGCCGAACTTCATTGTCTCAGAAAGACCAATTACTGACCGTTTGCGGCGGCCACGTGGTGGAATCCCATGGCCACCGCTTTGTGGTCAACTAGCCGCCCCAACCCAAATTCAGGTCGGGGATTTTTCGACCTGGACCCAATTCCGCCCCGATGCTGATGACCACCGCAAGCGCATCATCAAAACGAGCACCGCCGCTCTCCCTCAGCTGAAAAAGATACCCACAGAAATTCACCTCACAAAATTGTAGACCTGCCATGTGGTGCCCCTGACAGCTTTTTCTGTCCATGCACCTTATCCGGAGTGTGTGTGGCCCTGCAGCGCGGTGGCCCTTCAAGGGGAGAGCCCATTACCGCAGCCGCCATGTATTTATTTTTGCTGGCCGACTTCCCGTTCAGCTGGCAAGATAATGCCCACAGGTTAGGTCGGGCTGCCAACAGGTAGCTTGGCACCCCCTCTTGGGTACCAGGCCACTGGCCCATCTGAAATTCTCCCTGCTGGCCCAGTGGCTGAAGATTTAAAATGACTGATTCTCTCCCCTTTAACGGAGGGGAGAGTGGTGACCCACACGCGCTGTGACATCACCATGACTCCACCGCTGAGTGACAGCGGCGGAGTCCAGATCCCAACCCAATTCAGCCCCTCAGCCTGCCTTTCTTTCGACCTCCCGTCCCCACTGTGACGGACTTCCAAATTTCAAAGTCCTGAAAATCGATCGGAAGGCCGCTTCATGGATGCCAGCAGTAAAACCAGGTAAAGAGTCATAGGTGCGCTAGCTTTCTGTCATACCTGAATTTCGGCCCCTCTGACTCCTCCAAATTCCATCTTGGAATTGGTCTTTTAAATAGTCCCATTAAGATCGCATCATGCGCATTGGAGATGGGAAACCTGGAAGTAAAATTATAATTAGGTAGCCATGTTGAAATCGAACATGCTGATATGCCACAACTTCTGCCGAGTTTCACGCCTGTTATCGCCCCTAAGCCCCGTTCAGAACCTACCTCTGCGTTATCGGGTCCCATGTGTTCAGTAATGAAAGACACATCACAGGGTAGTTTCCACTCCTTTACGCCAGTAATATCAGTGCAATCCGGGTGGAATTGGCCGAACCAGCGCAACATATCGGGGAATTTAAAACGTAAGTGAGTTACGTTGAAAAGTACTTATGCTTGAGTTTCTGCGATCTTTTATGCTGATTGAAGATACTATTCACCTGGAAAACTGGCCAATATTACGAGTTTCTGTCGATTGCACTGGTTAGGGAAGACTCTTCAAATTGCACTCATTTTCTTAGGCACCAGTAAGTATGTTTTAAAGTTTTTTCATATCAAAACATTTACTGAAAAATGACTAGCGTACACCAATGACAGTACTAATTGGTACAGTATAGTTTATTTAAGTATTTTCAGTGATTTAAAACCAGAACACTCAAAGGTGGAGGACTGTACACGCGTATTAAGAATGCTTATTTTTTGTGATAAACTCATTTTCAGCTGTATTAATAAAACTGCGCCAGGTCAGAGGTATTTATTGCCCATCTCTATTTGCCCTTGGGAAGATGGTGGTGAGTCTTCTTGAAGGTGGTTGAGTAGCATTTCAGAGGGCAGTTAAGAGTTAACCACATTTGTGGGTCTGGAGTCACACAGAGGCCAGATCGGGTAAGAGTGACAGATTTCCTTCTCCAAAGGTCGTTCGTGAACCAGATGGGGTTTTGCGACAATCCGGTAGTCCATGGTCACCATTTCTGATATTAGCTTTTTATTCTAGTTGAATTTAAATTCCCCAGCTGGTGGAATTTAAATTCATATCTCCGGATCATTAGTCCAGGTCTGGTTTACGAGTCCAGTAACATAACCACTATGCTACCATATCCGTTACACAATAATGTTCAATTTATCAATAATCAGTGTCTCAGGATTTGAAGCAGTTTCTTCTGAAGTGTTTTAAACAACATTTTCCTCTTACTACAAAAGATTCATTCATACAATTCATTTTTTAGTACATTTTTAATCAGGAAAAATACAGAAAGCAGGTTCACAAAAATTTTTTTAAGTTTAAGACCTAGTGGAAAATCATTTATGTGACTCTTAAAACAAAAATATAATACACAATTGTAAAATGTAATTCCCTGAATTTAAAACAGGTAGGCAATACATGTTAAATAATAGAAATGTACCTAAAAGAAAAACTGCTGCCTGTTTAGAGGACTTTGTAAACCGTTTTTGAACTTGTGTCACCTGATTCAATTGATCTTTTCTTTGGTTGAAGAACAGAGAAAAGAAAACAGAACAAAATGATTATTTTAGTACGTGTGGTATAGTTGTATGAGACATTTGAAATCATATTTATCAACATAAATAGAGTCTGGATCAATGAGATTCTATTAATGCAATAATAATTTAAAGGAAAGCATCTGTTTACATAACAACTAGGAACAATTGATGAATGGTTGAAATAAAAAACCCAAAGATGGCACGCAGCACAAGCACACACCAGTTGAAGGTTATCAGTCACGCCAAAATCTGAGGGCCACAGGTGAACCACTTTTGTTTATCGCTTTAACAGGGTCATAAACCATAATGAAAGTCAAGAAGTAAGGATTACTCAATTTATACATATAATCATAAAAATCTACAGCCCGAAAGGAGGCTAATCAGCCCATCTTGCTCTCTGAAACAGCTAAAAGGTTATCCACTTAGTTCCATTCTCCTTTCTTTTCCCAACACCCTTTACATTTTTCCTTTGAATTGAACTTAGTTTTAAATATTAAGAATATGTGCTGCTAGATCTATATTGAATCAGATATTTGATCACCTTCATAAGCTTTAAATTAACTTCTGAAGTAATTAGAATGGTGCTACTTACATGAAAAGATTGTATATACAAGTAATTCAGTCTTATTTACTTTTCAAGTTGAAGAAATGGATGCACAGTTACATAGGCCGGAATTTTGTCGACCTCAGTGGGTCCAGTGCGGGCGGTGGCCATGGCGGGTCGTGACCCCGCTGCTGGCTCCATCCTGCTGCTGAAAATTATTTTCCCTTAATAGGATCTATAAAGCCTGCCCAACACGTTACTCGTCCCAACTAATTGGAACGGGTCTGGTGACTGCATTCATGACACGTTTTCAGCTGGGATCTTTAGATTTGATGTTTAATCTAACATAGTGCTGTCAGTGTACTGCAGCATTGGAGTGTTGCAAATAATGACAATGATTGCATAGAGGCAGAGGGCTGCAACCAGGTTCTCCGATGACTCCCTCCATTTGCTTATGGAGGGAGCCAGAGCACACAGGGTGGTCCTTTCCCTTGGAGAGCAAAAGAGCCTGGTTGCACACTGCAGAGGAGGTCACAAGCAGTGATGTGTTCAGGAGGACCTGGGTGCAGTGCCGCAAACGTTTCCTGATCTCATTAGATCAGGAAACGTTAGTACAAAGCCACCTTCAACTTCATCCTGCTGTGCCTCTCATCACATCCCCATCAATCTGCCTTCCCAACCCTACTCCTGCACATCCTTACTCACGCAAGCACATCTTGCACCTCTCACTAGCCAGTCCTCACGCATACCCTTAACCTAGTGCAAGCATACTGACTAACAACACACAAGGATAGCCACTTGGTGTTTTATCCAATGTTTATATAAAGTTTCTGTTAATATGGTGTCAAACATAAAAATCTTTATTTTCAACACTTTCCGGTCTTGGACAGATTTGTGTGCACCTTTGGAAGTGGTTAATGAGTTGCAGTGAATGGTGAGGCATAACATTACCCTCTGCAATGGTGATGAGTGTGAAAGGAATGGCTCAGTCATTCTAGGGATGCTTTATGGTGTTGGTGTGGGATGGTGCCAACCTGGTGCAGCATATGGGTGTACAGCGTAAAGTTAACTAATTCTGACCATGATGAATGTGTCGAGTAGCATCAGGTGACTGTGAAGAAGGTTGTTGTTGTTGGTGCTGCTGGTGTGCCTGGTGCTGCTGGAGTTGGGGCTCATCGTGATCTGATTCTAAGGAAACCATTTTGATGGAATAGATGGCAAGTGAAGTACAGATGACAGAAGCATTCTGTCAATGGTGAGACTGGATGGAGACTTTGCTGGAAAGACTGACAGCCTGCAGAATCTGTGCTGGAAATGTACTGAACAACAGCTTCTGCCTGAGGAAAGTGATCACATATCAGGTGGGAGCTTTTACTGTACACTTGATGCCGTCAGCTAGAGCAATGGCCACGGAACTCCTGCCTCAGGTTTACAGATTTGCTTCCCGAACAGAGCGGTTCCCGTGGTCATGCAGTTAAATTTTAAAAGTAAGTTAAAAAAGCATGTTAAGAGTCTGACAACTAGCTGTTAATCATCTCAATTGGGTCGCCCGCCGTTGCTGGTTGGGTCAGCTCCGCGATGACAGACGCACCTATGGGAAAGACTCGTGGGGGCGGGATGACAGCGGGTTCCTGACCCGTTGTCAAAAATAACAACTTCCCCACCTGACCCGCCACCAATCATGCCCGCTACCACCCTGGAAAATTCCGGCCATAGTAGAACTTGAACAATTCACAGACTTTGAAGCTAATAATTTATTTGAAATGCAGTATTCCTTTTTGGGTGTTTATCATGTTTTTTTTAGAAATCTACTGATCAATTCCATAACTTAAAAAAAATATCTGTTGATGCAATAGTTTGGAAACATAGAAACATAGAAAATAGGTGCAGGAGCAGAAGCTTCTGAAACTAAAACTTATGGGACTCAGTAGTTGCAGTATTTGATTTTAACAGGAGGCCACAAGTTTGAACCCATGCTGCAACTGACACTCAAATTCAAGATTTATTTCATTGAGGGGTTTTGCAATTTTTTTTAACAGGATGCTACACAGAATGCTTGAAATTACAGTATCAGAGAAGTTTACAGCACAGAAGGAGGCCATTTCGGCCCATCGTGTCCATGCCGGCCAACAAGAGTCTATCCAGCCGAATCCCACTTTCCAGCTCTAGGTCTGTAACCCTGTAGGTTACTGTCATGTATCTTACATTATTATATATAACTGTATCTGAACATGCTATACATGACTGTAATAAGATATGACCTGTAACCACCAGCATACCTTACCACCAGGGGTGCACTTGCAAGAGACAGGTATATAAGAACAGGTCTCAGGCAAGTGCACCATTCCAGAGCTGTGAAATAAAAGGTGCAGGTCCAGAGTGACCTTGACTTCACTACATGCCTCGTATGAATCTGTACTGAGGGGACAGGACTTTACAGTGGCGACGGGTTACGGGATTACAGAATCCACAGAATGGCGAACAACGGATCAGATGAAAAGTACAATGTGGGAGACAATTGGGAGGACTTTATAGAAAGGCTCCAGCAAAGCTTTGTAACCAAAGATTGGTTAGGAGACGATAAGGCAGAAAAGAGAAGAGCCCATCTCTTGACCAGCTGTGGCTCGAAAACATACGCTTTAATGAAGGATCTGTTGGCACCCGAGAAACCAGCAAGCAATTCGTTTGAAGAATTGAGCACACTGGTAAGAGACCACCTGAAGCCAGTGAGCAGCCTACACATGGCCAGACACAGGTTCTACAACTACAAACGCTGTGTGGGCCAGAGCATACCCGACTTTGTGGCGGAACTTCGGAGGTTGGCTAGTTTATGTGAGTTCTCCGATGAACTGAGGAGAGAAATGCTGAGAGACTTTTTCATTGAAGGAATAGGCCATGCAGGCATATTCCGAAAGCTCATAGAGACCAAGAACCTGACCTTAGAGGCAGCAGCACTGGTTGCACAGACATTCTTGGTAGGGGAAGAAGAAACGAGGTTGATTTACAATGCAGGTACGACAACTAACTAAATATTGGAACAAGAAGTTCACAGCACTAAATAAGCTGCTACCCCCACACACAGACAAAACCGGGAGAACAGGTTCTCGACAGCAGGCAGAAGCAATCAAGGGCCACAGGAACGGCCGTTTACACCTCATCAACCCACAATGCGAGCAATCAACTACAAACTGAGAGAAGCTCAAGAGAGATCAGCCAGATGCAGCTCATTCTTTGGAAACTCTTTGAACAATGGAACAGGTCTGTGCTGGAGGTGTGGGGGTGGGCACTCGTCAAGGGGATGTCGATTTCAGCAGGCTGTTTGCAGAAATTGTGAATATACAGGGCATTTGGCCCGCATGTGCAAAAAAACGGCAGCTCGGCTTGTATACGAATCGGATGGGTCGGAAAGCGGACCAGAAGACGGTGGGGACAGTACCCGGGACACCGGTGTACAGTGGGTCAACATGATCAATGGCTGCAGCTCCTACAACAGGATGCCTCCTATAATGATGAGGGTCCTACTCAACGGGATATCTGTCAACATGGAGCTGGATACGGGAGCGAGTCAATCTCTCATGGGCGCTCAACAATTTGAACAACTGTGGCCGCATAAAAGAGACAGACCAAAATTCACAAGGGTCGACACCACACTAAGGACCTATACCAAAGAAATCGTACCAGTCGTTGGCAGCGCCATGCTCTCTGTCACACACAAAGGGACAGTGAACCGACTTCCCCTGTGGATTGTCCCCGGAGACCCCCCAGCACTGCTGGGGAGAAGCTGGCTGGCAAAACTAAACTGGAAATGGGATGATGTCCATGCCATGTCATTAGAGGAATGGACCTCCTGCTCAACAGTTATAAAGCAATTTGAACATCTCTTTCAGCCAGGTGTGGGCACTTTCAAAGGGGCCAAAGTCAAAATCTACATCACACAGGATGCTAGACCGGTCCATCACAAGGCCAGAGCTGTACCCTATGTGATGAGGGAAAAGATTGAACATGAACTAGACAGGCTTCTGTGGGAAGACATTATATCACCTGTGGAATTTAGCGACTGGGCAAGTCCCATCGTCACAGTCATGAAGCCTGATGAATCCGTACAAATCTGTGGGGACTACAATCTACCATAAACAGAGTCTCCCTACAGGACCAGTACCCGCTGCCCAGAGCGGAGGACTTATTTGCCACAGTGGCTGGAGGTAAACTTTTCTCAAAATTAGACCTCACATCTGCATATATGACGCAAGAATTGACCGAGGAATCCAAGCTACTCACCACCATCAACACACATCGAGACCTTTTCATGTACAATCGATGCCCATTCGGCATCAGGTCAGCAGCTGCCATATTCCAGCGCAACATGGAGAGTCTGCTCAAGTCCATCCCGGGGACGGTTGTATTTCAAGACGACATACTTATAACGGGCAGGGATACCGACTCCCACCTCCGTAATTTGGAGGAAGTACTAAAGCGGTTGGATCGGGTAGGCCTACGAGTCAAGAAATCCAAGTGCCTGTTTCTCGCACTCGAGGATGAATTTTTGGGCAGAAGGATTGCCGCTGATGGAATCCGCCCAACAGAGTCCAAAACAGAAGCAATTCGCCTGGCACCCAGGCCCCGGAATGTCTCAGAACTGCACGCCTTTCTCGAGCTACTCAATTACTTTGGGAACTTTATGCAGAACTTAAGCACGCTGCTGGAGCCTCTCCACGTGCTACTCAGGAAGGGGTGTGATTGGTTTTGGGGGACGCCCAGGAACGCGCCTTCAATAAGGCACGCAACCTTCTGTGTTCCAACAGTGTTTTGACTTTCTTTGACCCAGGTAAAAAGCTAGTTCTCACATGCGATGCGTCAGCATATGGGGTCAGGTGCGTTTTGCAACATGTCAATAGTGCGGGCAAATTACAACCCATAGCTTATGCCTCCAGGTCACTTTCACGGGCGGAGCACGGGTACGGAATAGTAGAGAAGGAGGCGCTCGCGTGCGTGTATGGTGTCAAAAAGATGCACCAATACCTTTTCGGGGCCAAGTCCGCGTTAGAAACCGACCACAAGCCCCTCACGTCCCTCCTATCCGAGAGCAAGGCAATAAACACCAACGCCTCGGCACGAATTTAACGGTGGGCACTCATGCTGGCGTCCTACGACTATACCATAAGGCACAGACCAGGCACAGACAACTGTGCCGACGTGCTCAGCAGGCTACCTCTGGCGACCACGGAAGGGTCTGACGAACAGGACTGTGAGATAGTCATGGCAATCAATGCCTTTGAGTCCACAGGTTCGCCCATGACGGCTCGCCAAATCAGAGCCTGGATGGCCAGCGACCCCACGTTATCCTTCATAAAAAGGTGTGTCCTAACCGGTGACTGGGCAGAGGCTCGCGATGCCTGCCCCGAGGAATTAAAACCCTTTCACAGGCACATGCATGAGCTATCACTACAAGCAGACTGCCTGATGTGGGGCAGCTGAGTAGTCATGCCTCTGCGAGGCAGAGAGGCATTTGTCCGGGAGCTCCACCGCAAGCACCCGGGGATCGTTCTCATGAAGGCCATAGCCAGATCCCACGTCTGGTGGCCTGGTATTGACGCGGACCTGGAGCTCTGCGCCCGAAGGTGCACCATTAGTGCCCAACTCAGCAATGCCCCCAGGGAGGCTCCACTGAGCCCCTGGCCCTGGCCTACCAATCTGTGGTCGCGGGTGCACCTATGCGGGCCCATTCATGGGCAAAATGTTCCTCGTAGTTGTAGATGCATTTTCAAAGTGGATCGAATGCACCATTTTAAACTCGATCACAACCTCCACCACTGTGGAGAGCCTCGCGACCATGTTTGCAATGCACGGAATCCCTGACATATTGGTCAGTGACAATGGTCTGTGCTTCACCAGCGCAGAATTCCAAGATTTTATAATTGACCACGGCATAACTCACGCCAAGACGGCATCGTTCAAGCCGGCCTCCAACGGCCAGGAGGAGAGAGCAGTGCAAATCATTAAACAAGGCATGCTTAAAATCCAAGGTCCCACGCTGCAGGGTCGCCTGTCGCGACTGCTGCTAGCATACAGATCTCGTCCGCACTCATTGACTGGGATCCCCCCGCGCAACTGTTGATGAAAAGGACTTTAAAAACAAGGCTCTCATTAATCCTCCCAGACATGCACGAAATCGTTGAGGCAAAGCGCCGTAAGCTGACTGAGTACCATGACAGAAATTCGAGGGGGAGATGGAATGAGATAGGGGACAAAGTGTTTGTACTAAACTATGGCAGCGGTCCCAAATGGCTTGCAGGGACAGTAACGGGCAAGAAGGAAACAGGCTACTGGTAGTACAAATGGACAATGGCAAAACCTGCCGGAGGCATGTAGACCAAGTCAAAAGCAGATTTACCAACAACACTGCAGAACCAGAGGCAGACTACAATGTGGAACTCGCACCACACCTGGTGAACAGACAGAGGGAACAACCTGAGTAAAGGGCAATCCCAACAGACAGCCCAGGCGAGTCAACAACAATCACACCAATCGAAGCCCAGGCGAGATACCAGCAACCACACCCAAAGAAAAACAGACACCAAGGCAAACAACTGAACCACAACTCAGACGCTTCACGCGAGAGCGTAGACCACCTGAGAGACTGAACCTATAAAGACAATAAGACGTTGGGGGAGGGTGATGTCATGTATCTTACATTATTATATATAACTGTATCCTAACATGCTATACATGACTGTAATAAGATATGACCCGTAACCACCAGCATACCTTACCACCAGGGGTGCACTTGGAAGAGACAGGTATATAAGGACAGGTCTCAGGCAAGTGCAGCATTCCAGAGCTGTGAAATAAAGGTGCAGGTCCAGAGTGACCTTGACTTCACTACATGCCTCGTGTGAATCTGTACTGAGGGGACAGGGCTTTACAGTTACGGCACTTCAAGTGCATATCCAAGAACTTTTTAAACGTGGTGAGGGTTTCTGCCTCTATAACCCTTTCAGGCAGTGAGTTCCAGACCACCACAACCCTCTGCGTGAAGAAATTTCCTCTCAAATCCCCTCTAAACCTTCTACCAATTACTTTAAATTTATGCCCCCTAGTTGTTGTCCCCTCTGCTAAAGGAAATAGTCCCTTTCAATCCACTATATCTCGGCCCCTCATAATTTTATACACCTCAATGAGGTTTCCCCTCAGGCTCCTCTGTTCCAAGGAAAACAAAGCCAGCCTATATAATCTGTCCTCATAGCTAAGATTATCCACTCCTGGCAACATCCTTGTAAATCTCCTCTGTACCCTCTCCGGTGCAATCACGTCCTTCCTGTAATATGGTGACCAGAACTGCACGCAGTACTCCGGCTATGGTCTAACCAGTGTTTTATACAGTTCAAGCATAACCCCCCTGCCCACCTGCTCTTATATTCTATGCCTCGGCTAATAAAGACAAGCATTCCGTATGCCTTCTTAACCATCTTATCTCCCTGGCCTGCTACCTTCAGGGATCTGTGGACATGTACCTAAAGGCCCCTTTGTTCATTTACACTTCTCAGTGTCCAACCATTTAATGTGTAATCCCTTTCCTTGTTAGCCCTCCCCAAATGCATTACCTCACACTTCTTTGGATTAAATTCCATTTGCCACAGTTCTGCCCACCTGACCAGTTCATTGATATCTTCCTGCAGTCCGCAGTTTCATTATCAACCACATAGTCGATTTTAGTATCATCTGTAAACTTCTTAATCATACCTCCTAGATTCAAGTCTAGATCATTGATGTATACCACAAAAAGCAAGGGACCTAGTACTGCGCCCTGCGGAATCCCACTGGAAACATCCTTCCAGTCACAAAAACACCCATCACCCTTTGCTTCCTGCCTCTGAATATATTTCCAATGATTCAGTCATTTTAGTGCTAAAAATATTTATCTCCAATGATTATCCAAACATTATTTATATCCAATAATTTGAATTAAGCAAAATTACTAACAGCAAAGTGGGATTTATTTTTTTAATTATCAGATAATTCCTAATACATAAGAGCTGGCCAAGTCCTGAAGGCCTGTGACAGGTGGTGAGAGAATCAGCAAGAGGGGAAAACCGACTTAACATCGTCCTCACCAATCTATCTGTCGCAGATGTATCTGTCTGTGACAACATTGGTAACAGTGACCACAACACAGTTACCGTGGAGATGAAGTCCTGTCTTCATACTGAAGAAACCCTCCATCGTGTTGTGTGGCACTACCACTGTGCTGAATGGGATAGATTCAGAACAGATCTAGCAGCCCAAAACTGGGTATCCATGAGGTGCTGTGGGCCATCAGCAGCAGCAGAATTGTATTCCACCACAATCTGTAACCTCATGGCCCGGCATAATCCCTCACTCTACCATTACCATCAAGCCAGGAAACGACCAACCCTGCTTCAATGAGGAGTGTAGAAGAGAATGCCGGGAGCAGCACCAGGTGTACCTAAAAATGAGTTGCCAACCTGGGGAAGCTGCAGCACAAGACTACATGCATGCTAAAAAGCATGTTATAAACAGAACTGAGCAATCCCACAATCAACAGATCAGATCAAAGCTCTGCAGTCCTGCCACATCCAGTCGTAAAAGAAAGAAAGGCTTATACTTATATAGTGCTTTTCATGACCATCGGACATCTCAAAGTGCTTTACAGCCAATGAAGTACTTTTGGAGTGTAGTCACTGTTGTAATGTGGGAAATTGTGAATGGTGGTGGACCATTAAACAAGTAATGGAAGGCGGAGGCTCCATGAATATCCCCATCCTCAATGATGGCGGAACCCAATGCGTGAGTGCTAAAGACAAGGCTGAAGTGTTTGCAACCATCTTCAGCCAGAAGTGACGAGTGGATGATCCATAATCGACCTCCTTCTGAGGTCCCCACCATCACAGAAGCCAGTCTTCAGCCAATTCTATTCACTGCATGTGATATCAAGAAATGGCTGAGGCTATTGGCCCCGACAACATCCCAGCTGTCATGCTGAAGACATGTGCTCCAGAATTAGCCATGCCTCTAGCTAAGCTGTTCCAGTACAGCTACAACACTGGCATCTATCCGACAATATGGAAAACTGCCCAGGTATGTCGTGTCCACAAAAAGCAAGACAAATTAATCCGGCCAATTACCGCCCGATCAGTCTACTGTCAATCATCAGCAAAGTGATGGAAGGTGCTGCCGACAGGGCTATCCAGCAGCACTTGCTCACCAATAACCTGCTCACCGATGCCTAGTTTGGGTTCTGCAAGGACCACTTGGCTCGAGACCTCATTACATGTCTTGGTCCAAACATGGACAAAAGAGCTGAATTCCAGAGGTGAGATGAGAGTAACTGCCCTTGACATCAAGGCAACTTTTGACTGAGTGTGGCATCAAGGAGCCCTCGTAAAACTGATGTCAATGGGAATCAGGGGGAAAATGCATTCCGAGCTGGTGTCATACCTAGCACAAAGGAAGATGGTTGTGGTGGTTGGAAGTCAATCAACATGGCCTGGGACATCGCTGCAGGAGTTCCTCAGGGCAGTTTCCTATGCCCAGCCATCTTCAGCTATTTCATCAATGACCTTCCCTCCATCATTACGTCAGAAGTGGGGATGTTCGCTGATGACTGCACAGTGTTCAGTTCCATTTGCAACTCCTCAGATAATGAAGCAGTCCATGCCCACGTTCAGCAAGACTTGGATGACATTCAGGCTTGGGCTGATAAGTGGCAAGTAACATTTGCGCCAGGCAATGACTATCTCCAACACGCGAGAGTCTAACCAACGCCCCTTGACATTTAACAGCATTACCATCGTCGAATCCCCCACCATCAACATCCTGGGGGTCACCATTGACCAGAAACTTAACTGGACCAGCTACATAAATACTGTGGCAACAAGAGCAGATCAGAGGCTAGGTATTCTGTGGCGAGTGTCTCACCTCCTGACTTCAAAGCCTTTCCACCATCTACAAGGTACAAATCAGGAGTGTGATGGAATACTCTCCACTTGCCAGGATGAGTGCAGCTCCAACAACACTCAATCCAGGACAATCCATCCAGGACAAAGCAACCCGCTTGATTGGCACCCCCTCAAAGGACAAGGGCAGCAAGCGCATCCAAGTCACACACTATCCTGACTTGAAAAGACTTGAAATAACAGTGTATGATAACTGCATGAAAGCTTAATGGGATCATGCTCTAAAGTAATTTGAAGTGGCAAGCATCAAATTACACACTGTAGACTTTAAAATCTAGCTATCTACCATACTTTACTATAATTTTCATTAGATTAATACTGGTCATTGTGTGTTAACTGATACTGTCTCACTAATACTATTCATCATTGTTAGCAACTTGCGCTTACTGTCATATTTATGGTTCAGAGCACTACA
Source organism: Pristiophorus japonicus (assembly GCF_044704955.1). Lineage (NCBI taxonomy): Eukaryota > Metazoa > Chordata > Chondrichthyes > Pristiophoridae > Pristiophorus > Pristiophorus japonicus. The sequence continues at coordinate 431,071,371 of NC_091977.1, forward strand.
AACACTCATGAGATCTGAATGTTTTGTAAAATGTTTTAAATGTTAAAATTTTAGCCATGGATTTGTTTTTGCACCAAAACAAGAAAAACAAAAATAAATCCACATTAAAAACCCATTTTACAGTACCTTCTTTATTTTACAAGAGAGACACAATCCTGAGGATAATCGGTGTTGATCTTTTGCTTGGGGCATTTGAGGCAAATCTATCTGATTCTTCGGGGGGGAAATTCACTGTGGCCCCGTTTGGGGTGATAACTTTTAAAAGTTTGAAAAGTTAGCGCCAGGCGTCAACGATGTCAAACTTTTAAAAAATTTGCCGTTTGCGCTCCAAGAATGAAGTGGAGCATTAAATCAAGCCCACGCTCCACTTCCTTCTTGGAGCACAATCAGCAACAGATGGGGCAGTGAGTTCAGCAGCGCTTCACACTGGGCCATGCATTGCTGCCGCGTTCAAAGGCTCCTTCGCTCCCTTAAAGGGAAGGGCCATCGCTGCGGGCTCAGCAAACTAAAAACAATTTACCTGGACCACGACGGCAGCCGCGAACTCGCGCGATCAGCCCACCACTCAAGCAGACTGCCGGGCTGATCAAGTGCAGGCAAGAACCCGTGAAAAAAGCTGGAAGAAAAAAGGTACTTTTTTTTTAACTTCCTTGGCCACCTCGCCGTTAAGCATCGCCCCCAAAGCGGCCGCCCGCCCAATGCACACCTCCTGCAGCTGCCGGTGTTTTCGCCCGGCACTGCTGCAGGGGGTGGAAGGCAGTGTTGGGTCCGGGGTGCTACCGGGGGGATGACGGCATGATCTCCAGGCGAAGGAGATCGGGGCGCACCACTTTAGTGCCACCGCAAAACTCCCGCCGAATATGGCGGGAGTCGATGTCATTTCTGCGTCTGGTCGCAAACCCAATTTCGCCCCCTAAGAACCTTACCAGCACAGTGGATGTAATAATTATAATCCAGACACTATTTTATAATCCTCTTGGACAAGGTAACCATTCATACTGTGTCAGCTGTGGTTCAGTGGGTAGCACACTCGCCTCTGAGTCAGAAGGTTGTGGGTTCAATTACCAATCCAGGGACTTGAGCACATAAATCTAGGCTGACCCTCCAGTGCAGTGCTGTCCTGTCAGAGGTGCTGTCTTTTGGATGAGACGCTCAGGTGGACATAAAAGATCCCATGGCACTATTTTGAAGAAGAGCAGGGGAGTTATCCCCGGTTTCCTGGCCAATATTTATCCCTCAATCAACACAACAAAAACAGATTATCTGGTTATTATCACATTGCTGTTTGTGGGAGCTTGCTGTGTGCAAATTGGCTGCCACGTTTCCCACATTACAACAGTGACTACACTCCAAAAAGTACTTAATTGGCAGTAAAGCGCTTTGCGACGTACGGTGGTCGTGAAAGTGGCTATATAAATGCAAGTTTTTTTTTCTTTATTTCTTCTCGGGCAACCATGAATAACAAACCCATGCATTAAAACTGATCACAAGCAACAGAGATACATTTGTAAAGCTGTTCAAATACCATGGACCATTACCAGGCTTCACGTTGTATAAGTTATAGTTAGAAAAACTGTTGCTACATTCCAAGCACACGGCATTGCATGGGTATAAGACAAAGCAGTATTGTCAAGGTGATGAGGGTGCATGTTAATTCATTTGCTTCCTTCAATTTTGAGAGGCCCTGCAGAACCTTTTAGTCTTGACCAGCATATCCAGATACCATTGTTAGCAGTAATGGTGGCATGTAAGCAAATACTATCCAGCTAAAAAAGCATAAATACATAGAAACATAGAAAATAGGTGCAGGAGTAGGCCATTCGGCCCTTCGAGCCTGCACCACCATTCAATGAGTTCATGGCTGAACATGCAACTTCAGTACCCCATTCCTGCTTTCTCGCCATACCCCTTGATCACCTTAGCAGTAAGGACTACATCCAACTCCTTTTTGAATATATTTAGTGAATTGGCCTCAACAACTTTCTGTGGTAGAGAATTCCACAGGTTCACCACTCTCTGGGTGAACAAAGATGCTTCAGATGACACCAATCTTGAGTAGCTTACTTCATGGGTATGCAATTGGTGTTGATAAAAAAAATGCATTCTGCCTGATGAGAAAAGATTAAACTGTCTTTGGTGCAATTCCTCTCGCCTTTCCTGGACCCATGGTACAAGGGAGACTCCTGTAACTGGATTGGGACATTGGGGCATTAAACTACTGTACAGTACTAATGTACTGACACAACGGGGCTGAAATTTACCGTCCCCGAAGGGATGGCTACTGCGGAGTTTGGGCGGTTGACAGAAAAATATCGATCGGCCGCCGCGGTCGAGGACTTTTCCCTCCCTGAGCCATATTCAGCTCAGGGGGCGGGGGGCGAGGGGTGTTTCAGCAGAACTTACTTCCGCTGGAAATGGCGGGGTAAAGCCAGAGTAAAGGAGAAGATTCGTGCGGTGAGGGAAGCAGTGGGCGGGTTACTGGAAAACAGCCACCACCTGGATTTTCAGCGATAAAAAGGTCGGAGTTCTTCAGGCAGTGCCCCCTCCAGGTATTCGATTCGCTGCTCGACCGCAACCGCGCTGGAGTGTTGCTGGAATCGGGGCCCTTTGGCAGGAAAATATTTTAGTAAAGTTTTGATTTGAATTTAAAGTGTAATAAGTTGCAGTGATTGCTTTTGCTTCATTAAACCTGCTGACTGTTTAATGGAGGCCTGTAGGCCTCATTGTGGGCAGCAGAGACCTGCTTGGCAGGTTTCACCCTGAGGATGGGAGCAGTGTTGGGAGGGCGACACCTCATACCTGGTCGGACACAGGGTGGCATGCAGGAGAAGACATCGCCATCAGCACTGTGCAGAGAGGCAGCGGGCAAGGGAGGCAGCAGCCATGGCTGCACAACTGAGAGAAGGGTGTGTATATGTGCGCAGACCTGCAGCTAGAGAGGGTGGCCAGGAGGGAGATGACATCAGGAGGAGGGTGAGGGATACTGACCCCACCGCCCCCCCGCTCCAAATACTGTGAGAGGAGTCTTTCCAGCAAGAGCCTCCACAGGAGCCCGAGAATGAGGAGGACCAGGGAAATGACCAGCACGCAGCTGCCAGGGGAGATGGCCAACGCAGATGTGGGGGGAAGGAGGCCGTTATATATGTGGACTTGTATTTATTGTGTACAGCCACCAGAGGGCTCATCCCCTGCAGTCCCAAGGGATCCCATAATCCCTTGGGAACACATGTATTTAAGGAGGCTTCACTGGTTGGAGAGGCACTCTGGAGACCTGCAATAAAAGACTAAGGTCACAATTTGCTTTGAGCTCACAGTGTTCAGTCTGACTCTTTTGCCATACACAACAACTGGCGATGAGATACAGATAGTGAACACAAAGATGCAGAGAACAGTCGGCATCCTAGAGAAATTTTCGAGGGAGAAGATTGGGAAAATTTTGTGGAGCGACTCGACTAATACTTCATGGCCAATGGGGAAGAGAGCACTGCTAAACGAAGGGCGATCCTCCTCACCGTCTGTGGGGCACCAGTGTATGGGCACATGAAGAATCTGCTCACTCCAGCGAAGCCCACGGAGAAATCGTACGATGAGTTGTGCACACTGGTCCAAGAGCATGGAACCCCGAATGAAAGCGTTCTGATGGCGAGGTACCGGTTCTACACACACAAAAGGGCAGGAAGTGGCGAGTTATGTCGCCGAGCTAAGAAGTCTTGCAGGACATTGCGAATTTGAAGGACATTTGGAGCACATGCTCGAGACTTTTTCGTACTTGGCAATGGCCACGAAACCATACTTCGCAAACTTTTGACTATAGAGACCCCAACCTTGAGTAAGGCCATAGCAACAGCCCAAGTGTTCATTGCCACCAGTGACAATATGAAGCAAATCTCTCAGCACACAAGTGCTGCTACAAGTATTGTGAACAAAGTGATGTTGTTTTCGAAATGTAATGTATAGGGCAGGTCACACATACCTGCAGCTGCACGTCCGCAGATGACTCAGAGTCCACCATCAAGGGTGATGAATGCAAGGCCATTAACATCTTGTTGGCACTGCGGGGGTGATCATCGTTTCTGTTGTGTATCTGTAAAGCATTCACTCCCATGTTCCGCCACCAGGGAGCTCATCCCCTGAAGTCCCAAGGGATCCCAGCATCCCTTGAGAGCACTGTGTATAAGCTGGCCCCTAAGGCCTGTTACTCACTCTGGAGTGTCTTAATAAAGACTGAGGTCACTGTTACTTTAACCTCCCTGTGTGCAGCCTCATCTGTGTTAGGAACACAATAACTGGTGAGTATACGAATCCAACGCAAAGATGCAGCAAACTGTGGGCATCCTGGAGAAGTTCTCGGAGGGTGAGGACTGGGAAGCCTATGTCGAACGGCTAGACCAGTACTTTGTAGCCAATGAGCTGGACGGAGAAGGAAGCGCTGCAAAAAGGAGAGCGGTCCTCCTCACGGTCTGCGGGGCACCGACCTACAGCCTCATGAAGGGTCTTCTAGCTCCGGTGAAACCTACAGATAAGTTGTATGAGGAGCTGTGTACACTGGTTCGGGAGCATCTTAACCCGAGGGAGAGCGTGCTGATGGCGAGGTATCGGTTCTACACGTGCCAGCAATCTGAAGGTCAGGAAGAGGCGAGCTAGGTCGCCGAGCTAAGGCGACTTGCAGGACAATGTGAGTTTGATGGCTACCTGGAGCAAATGCTCAGAGACTTTTTTGTACTGGGCATTGGCCACGAGACCATCCTACGAAAACTTTTCACTGTAGAGACACTGACCCTTAGCAAGGCCATTGCGATAGCACAGGTGATAACACCAAACAAATCTCTCAGCACACAAGTGCTAGCAATGTTCATAAATTAACTGGAACTATGTTTGCGAGCAGAAATGTACCGGGCAGAAACCACGAGTCTGCAACTGCCAGCAGGCCTCAGGTGACCCAGATGACTCAGAGTCCACAACAAAGGATGAATGCATGGCAATTCACACCTTGTTGGCATTGTGGAGGCTTCCATTCAGCCTATTCATGCCGCTTCAAAGGGTATGTTTGCAAGAGCTGTGAAACAATGGGGCATCTCCAACGAGCTTGCAGACGAGCTGCAAGCTTTCCAAAACCTGCTAACCACCACGTGGCATAGGAAGATCGGTCCATGGTGGATCAAAGCAATTTCAAGCCTCAGAGAGAGGAGGCAGATGCTGAAGTACATGGGGTGCACACATTTTCGATGAAATGTCCACCTATAATGCTAAATGTAAAGTTGCATGGCTTACCCGTAGCCATGGAACTGGACACTGGCGCTAGCCAATCCATCATGAGTAAAAAGATGCTTGAGAAACTGTGGTGCAAAAAAGCACTCGGACCAGCTCTGAGCCCCATCCACACGAAACTGAGAACGTACGCCAAAGAGCTTATCACTGTCCTGGGCAGCGCCACGGTCAAGGTCACCTACGAAGGCACGGTGCACGAACTGCCACTCTGGGTTGTCCTGGGCGATGGCCCCACATTGCTTGGAAGGAGCTGGCTGGGCAAAATCCGCTGGAACTGGGATGACATTCGAGCTCTATCACGTGTTGATGAGGCCTCATGTACCCAGGTTCTTAACATAATTTCCTTCCCTTTTTGAGCCAGGCATTGGAAACTTTTCTGGGGCAAAGGTGCGGATCCACTTGGTCCCAGAGGCATGACCCATCCACCACAAGGCACGAGCGGTACCTCACATGGTGAGAGAGAGAGTGGAAATCGAGCTGGATAGGCTGCAATGCAAGGGCATCATCTCCCCAGTGGAATTCAGCGAGTGGGCCAGTACTCAAAAGTGATGGCACGGTCAGTATTTGCGGCGATTATAAAGTAGCTATTAATTGTTTCCCGCTACAGGACCAATACCCGCTACCTAAGGCAGACGACCTATTTGTGACGCTGGCAGGAGGCAAGAAGTTCACCAAGCTCGACCTGACTTCGGCCTACATGACGCAGGAGCTGGAGGAGTCTTCGAAGGGCCTCACCTGCATCAACACGCACAAGGGACTGTTCATCTACAACAGATGCCCGTTTGGAATTCGGTCAGCTGCAGCGATCTTCCAGAGAAACATGGAGAGCCTACTCAAGTCAGTACCACGCATGGTGGTTTTTCAGGACGACATATTGGTCACGGGTCGGGACACCGTCGAGCACCTACAAACCCTCCAGCGACTGGATCGCGTGGGGCTGCGGCTGAAGAGGTCGAAATACTTCTTCAGGCAACAGAAATTGAGTTTTTGGGGAGAAAGATCACGACGGATGGCATTCGGCCCACAGACGCCAAAACAGAGGCTATCAGGAAAGCGCCCAGGCCACAGAACGTCACGGAGCTGCGGTTGTTCCTGGGACCCCTCAACTATTTTGGTAACTTCCTACCGGGGTTAAGCATCCTCTTACAGCCCCTACATGTGTTATTGCGTAAAGGTGAGAACTGGGTATAGGGAAACAACCAAGTAATTGCTTTTGAGAAAGCCAGAAACATTTTATGCTCCAACAAGCTGCTTGTATTGTATAACCTGTGTAAAAGACTTGTACTAGCATGTGATGCATCGTCGTACGGAGTCGGGTGTGTATTACAACAAGCTAACGTTACGGGGAAGTTGCAACCTATGCCTATGCCTCCAGGAGCTGTCTAAGGCCGAGAGGGCCTACAGCATGATTGAGAAAGAGGCATTAGCGTGTATGTTCGGGGTAATGCATCAGTACCTGTTTGGCCTCAAATTTGAGCTGGAAACCGGTAAAGAAAATGCATCAGTACCTGTTTGGCCTCAAATTTGAGCTGGAAACCGATCACAAGCCCCTCATATCCCTGTTCGCTGAAAACAAGGGGATAAATACCAATGCGTCAGCCCGCATACAAAGGTGGGCACTTGCGTTATCAGCTTCTAACTATACCATCCGCCACAGGCCAGGCACCGAGAACTGTGCGGATGCTGTCGGCTACCATTGCCCACCACGGGGGTGGAAATGGCGCAGCCTGCAAACTTGTTGATGGTGGCACAGCCTGCAGACTTGTTGATGGTAATGGAAGCGTTTGAAAATGATAAATCACCTGTCACAGCCTGCCAGATTAGGACTTGAACCAGCCAAGATCCTCTGCTGTCCCTAGTAAAAACCTGTGTACTGCATGGGAGCTGGGCCAGCATCTCTGTTGAAATGCAAGAGCTAATCAAGCCGTTCCAGTGGCGAAAGGACGAGCTGTCCATTCAGGCAGACTGCCTGTTGTGGGGTAACCGCATAGTGCTACCCAAAAAGGGCAGGGAGACATTCATCTTGGATCTCCATAGCACACACCCGGGTATATTAATGATGAAAGCGATAGCCAGATCCCATGTGTGGTGGCCCGGTATAAACTCTGACTTAGAGTCCTGTGTACGGCAATGCAGCATGTGTGCTCAGTTGAGTAACGTGCCCAGAGAGGCACCACTAAGTTTGTGGTCCTGGCCCTCCAGACCATGGTCGAGTATCCATGTCAACTTTGCGGGCCCGTTTCTCGGTAAAATGTTCCTGGTGGTGGTGGTGGATGCTTTTTCAAAATGGATTGAATGTGAAATAATGTCGGGAAGCACTGCCACCACCACCATTGAAAGCCTGAGGGCCATGTTTGCCATCCACGGCCTTCCTGACATACTGGTCAGTGACAACGGGCCATGTTTCACCAGTGCCGAATTTAAAGAATTCATGACCTGCAATGGGATCAAACATGTCACCTCGGCCCCGTTTAAACCAGCGTCCAATGGGCAGGCAGAGTGGGCAGTACAAACAATCAAACAGAGCCTCAAATGAGTCACAGAAGGCTCACTCCAAATCCGCCTGTCCCGAGTACTGCTCAGCTACCGCACGAGACCCCACTCACTCACAGGGTGCCCCTGACTGAGCTACTCATGAAAAGGACACTTAAAACCAGACTCTCGCTGGTTCACCCCAACATTTATGATCATGTAGAGAGCAGGCGGCAGCAACAAAATGTAAACGATGGTCGCGCCACTGTATCATGGGAAATTGATCTGAATGACCCTGTGTATGTGCTAAACTATGGACATGGATTGCGGGCACGGTGATAGCTAAAGAAGGGAGTAGGGTGTTTGTCGTCAAACTTGACAATGAGCAAATTTGCAGAAAACACTTGGAACAAAAGAGGCTGTGGTTCATAGACTGCCCTGAACAACCCACAGCAGACACCACCTTTTTCGAGCCCACAACATACACCCAAAGGATCAACGACACCACCCCGGACCAGAAAATCGAACCCATCACACCCAACAGCCCAGCATGGCCAGGCTCACCCAGCAGCCCTGCAGGGCCAACAACACGCCAGCCCAGCGAGCGCACAGCCAACACATCAGAACAGACATTTGTACCGAGGCGATCCACCAGGAAAAGAAAGGCTCCCGACCGCCTCACCTTGTAAATAATTTTCACTTTGACTTTGGGGGGTAGTGATGTTGTGTATCTGTAAAGCATGCACTCCCATGTTCCGCCATCAGGGAGCTCATCCCCTGAAGTTCCAAGGGATTCCAGCATCCCTTGGGAGCCCTGTATATAAGCCGGCCCCAAAGGCCTGTTCCTCACTCTGGAGTGTCTTAATAAAGACAGAGGTCACTGTTACTTTAACCTCCGTGTGTGCAATCTCATCTGTGTTAGGAACACAATAGTTTCCATTCGTGCCGATTCAAAGAGTACGTTTGCAAGGGCTGTGGAACAATGGGACACCTCCAACGAGTGTGCAGGTGAGCTGCAAAGCCTGTTAAACCTGAAAACCACCATGTTGCAGAGGAAGACAGATCCATGGAGGATCACGACGAACCAGAGCCTCGGATCGAGGAGGGAAAGGTACATGGGATACACACATTCACCACGAATTGTCCCTCGATAATGCTGAATGGTGAACTAAATGGACTCCCGGTGTCAATGGTGCTGGATATGGGCGCGAGCCAGTCCATCATGGACAAAAAGACTTTCGGAAGGTTGTGCTGCAACAAGGCCTCAAGGCCAGTCTTAACTCCAATTCGCACAAAACTAAGAACTTACACGAAAGAACTAATTCCTGTAATCGGCAGTGGTACCATAAAGGTCTCCCATGATGGAGTGGTGCACAAGCTACCACTTTGATACCGGATGATGGTCCCACGCTGCTCGGCAGGAGCTGGCTGGGAAAGATACGCTGGAACTGGGACAACATCCGAGTGCTATCGTCTGCTGACGACACTTTGTGTGCCCAGGTCTGAAACAAATTTCCTTCGCTGTTCGAACAAGGCCTGGGGAAATTCCAAGGAGCAAAAGTGCAGATCCACCTAATTCTGGAGGCGCGACCCATCCATCACAAGGCGAGAGCTTTACCGTACATGAGAGAAAGGGTAGAGATCAAGCTAGACCAGCTGCAAAGAGAGGGCATCATTTCACCGATCGAGTTCAGCGAGTGGGCCAGTACTATTGTCCCAGTCCTCAAGGGAGACGGCACCGTCAGAATCTGTGGCGATTACAAAGTAACTATCAATCATTTCTCCCTGCAGGACCAATACCCACTACCAAAGGCCGACGACCTCTTTGCAATGTTGGCAGGAGGAAAGACGTTCACGAAGCTGGATCTGACTTTAGCCTACATAACGCAGGAACTGGTGGAATTATCGGAGGCCCTCACCTGCATCAACACGCACAAAGGTCTTTTTGTTTATAACAGATGCCCATTTGAAATCCGATCAGCGGCGGCGATATTCCAGAGAAACATGGAAAGTTTACTGAAGTCGGTCCCGCACACCATGGTCTTCCAGGACGACATCTTGGTCACAGGTCGGAACACAGTCAAGCACCTGAAGAACTTGGAAGAGGTTCTTAGTCGACTCAACCACGTGGGGCTCAGGTGCATTTTTCTGGCGCCTGAAGTGGAGTTCTTGGGAAGGAGGATTGCGTCGGACGGCATCAGGCCCACCAACGCGAAGACATAGGCAATCAAGAACGCACCGAGGCCACAGAACGTGACGGAGCTGTGGTCGTTTCTGGGACTCTTGAACTACTTTGGTAACTTCTTACCGGGTCTCAGCACTCTGCTAGAACCACTACATGTCTTACTACGAAAAGGGGGCAAATGGGTTTGGGGCAAAAGCCAAGAAAATGCCTTTGTAAAAGCGAGAAAATTGTTATGCTCAAACAAATTGTTTGTGTTGTATGATCCATGTAAGTTATTGGTACTGGCATGTGATGCGTCGTCATATGGCATCGGGTGTGTATTGCAACAAGCTAATGATTTCGGGAAACTGCAACCAGTTGCTTAGGCATCCAGGAGTCTGTCTAAGGCCGAGAGAGCCTACAGCATGATTGAAAAAGAAGCGTTACCGTGTGTCTATGGGGTAAAGAATCAATACCTGTTTGGGCTAAAATTCGAATTGGAAACTGACCATAAGCCACTTATATCCCTGTTTTCCGAGAGTAAAAGGGATAAATACCAACGCATTGGCCCTCATTCAAAGATGGGCGCTCACGTTGTCAGCATACAACTATGCCATCCGCCACAGGCCAGGCACAGAAAACTGCGCCGATGCTCTCAGTAGGCTGCCATTGCCCACATTGGGGGTGGAAATGGCGCAGCCCGTAGATCTAGCCATGGTTATGGAAGCATTTGAGAGTGAGCAATCACCCGTCACTGCCTGACAGATCAAAACCTGCACAAGCCAGGACCCCTTATTATCTCTAGTCAAAAGCTGTGTGCTTCACGGGAGCTGGTCCAGTGTCCCAGTGGAAATGCAGGAAGAGATAAAGTCGTTCCAACGGCGCAAAGATGAAATGTCTATACAGGCAGACTGCCTTCTGTGGGGCAATCGAGTAGTGGTCCCCAAGAAGGGCAGAGACACCTTCATCAATGACCTTCACAGTACCCACCCAGGTATCGTAATGATGAAAGCGATAGCCAGATCCCACGTGTGGTGGCCCGGTATCGATGCGGACTTAGAGTCCTGCGTTCACAGATGTAATACATGCTCACAGTTAAGCAATATACTCAGGGAGGCACCACTAAGTTTATGGTCTTGGCCCTCCAAACCGTGGGCTAGGGTACACGTCGACTATGCAGGCCCGTTCTTGAGTAAAATGTTCCTTGTGGTTGTAGACGCGTACTCCAAGTGGATTGAATGAGAGATAATGTCGGCTAGCATGTCCGCTATCACTACTGAAAGCCCGATGGCCATGTTTGCCACTCACGGCCGTAACGGGATCAAACGTGTCACATCTGCCCCGTTTAAACCAGCGTCCGATGGTCAGGCAAACCCATCAAGCAAGGCTTGAAGAGGGTAACTGCAGATTCACCTATCCTGAGTCCTGCTTAGCTACTGCACAGGACCCCACTCACTCATTGGGATCCCACCTGCTGAACTGCTCATGAAAAGAGCACTTAAGACAAGGCTCTCGTTAGTTCACCCTGATCTACATGAACAGGTAGAGAGCAGGCGGCTTCAACAAAGTGAATACCATGATAGAGCAAATGTGTCACGCGAGATTGAAATCAATGATCCTGTATTTGTATTAAATTATGGACAAGGTCCCAAGTGGCTTCCCGACACTGTCGTGGCCAAAGAGGAGAGCAGGGTGTTTCGGGTCAAACTTTCAAATGGACTCATTCACTTGGACCAAATCAAACTGAGATTCACGGACTGTCCTGAGCAACCCACCCTGGACCCTACCTATTTTGATCCCCCAACATACACACCAGTGGCAACCGGCACCTCGGTTGACACGAAGCAGAACCCATCATCCACAGCAGCCCAGCAGGGCCCAACACACCAGGTAGCCCAGCAAGGCCAGCTGCACAGTAGCCCAGCGAAGGCCCAACAAATGATTCATCAACACCAGCTTTCACACCGAGACGATCAACTAGGGCAAGAAGGGCCCCAGATCGACTCACATTGTAAATAGTAACACTATTGACTTTGAGGGTGGAGTGTTCTTATATATGTGGACTTGTATTTACTCTGTACAGCCACCAGAGGGCTCATCCCCTGGAGTCCCAAGGGATCCCATAATTCCTTGGGAGCACATGTATTTAAGGAGGCTTCACAGGTTGGAGAGGCACTCTGGAGACATGCAATAAAAGACTACGGTCACACTTTACTTTGAGCTCACAGTGTTCAGTCTGACTCTTTCTCCATACACAACAGAGGCCATACCCTCAAAGGGTCTATAGACCTCAGTTCTCCTTCCTCCAGCTCACTGATGAGCAATGCCTGCGAAGGCTATGATTTCGGACGCAAGTACTGAGGGAGCTCTGCACTGGCCTGCAAGAAGATCTGCAGCCTCAAACACGCCTCAGGACCGCCCTCACCGTGGAGACCAAGGTCACCATCACCTTGAATTTTTACGCGACGGGGTCTTTCCAGTGCAGACATTGGCAACGTCTCCCAATTTTCGGCACATCGTGCATCCGGCAGGTCACAGATGCACTGTACAGGAGAAGGGTCCAGTACATCTCCTTCCCGATGACAAGGGACAAACAGGTGGAGCAGCAGGCCAGATTTGCCCGAATGGCAGGCTTCCCAAGGGTGCAGGGTGCCATTGTCTGCACACACGTTGGGCTGAGGCGCCACATCATCACCTTGAGATCTTTGTGAACCACAAAGGCTTCCCCACTCTCTGAATGTGCAGCTCGTGTGTGACCACCAGCGTCGGATCTTGGCAGTTGATGCGAGGTACCCAGGCAGCAGCCATGATTCGTTTATTCTGTGCCAGACCAGTGTGTCAGCCGTCTTCACCGGCCCGAATCAGGATTGCGGTTGGCTGCTTGGGGACAAGGGATATCCCCTGTCCACATGGCTGCGCACTCCACTGCGGAACCCCAGGACAGCGCCAGAGCATGCCTACAATGCCATTCATTGTGCCACCAGGTGCATCATCGAGCAGTGCATAGGCATCCTCAAGCAGAGGTTCTGGTGCCTGGACTGCTCAGGTGGCACCTTGCAGTCCTCTCCCCAACAGATCTCTATAATTATCGTGGTCTGCTGCATGCTGCACAACCTGGCCATCATGAGGGGACAGCCACTGGAGGTCGAGCCAGCAGTACCACCTGAGGAGGAGGAGGAGGAGGCGCAGCAGGAGGAGGAAGAGGAAGTGGAGGATCCCCGTCACCCCAGAGCTGGGAGTCGTCCCTCCCCCAGCGCAACCCTGGAAGGGAGGTGTTGCTGCGTCTCATAGCTGCTCACTTCAGATAATCCCATCCACACTTGACCCTTCAGCTACCACTTTCAATGGCCATCGCAATGAGTGCCTTAATGCAAAATTACCCACTCCCAGATGAAACAACTGGCCAGCTATATGTGCCAAAAATAAAGATTTATCAAATTATCCAAATCACTGCAAAAACAGACCATAAAGAACAATATAATAATACTGTTATCATTTTTTACCCCTGTGCATCTCACTATTACACCTGTTACGCGTGAATATCCTAATACCACACCTAACTGTCATCCCTGTGGCTGCATCATGGATCCAGGAAGGCTGCTGTGATTGTTGTCTGGGACCTACAGCTGTCCTTCTTGGATGCTGTGGAACACCTCTGAGCCTGGAAGGGCTTGGGTACAGACTGGCCAGCACCCTCCGGGGAGGATGCGTCCTCCTATATATGAAGGTGTCTGACACCTCCCCTGCAATCTCCCTCCATGCATTATGTACTGCTTGTATGCCAGGTCTTCCCACATCAGGAATCAATATTCTTCTTCTGTCCTCCACACCGTCCATCAGTGTCTCCAGCTTCATATCAGTGAACCTGTTGGCTCTCTTTGCACCACTTACACCAGTCATCCTTCCAAACTCCTTTCCCCCTCAGGGTCTTGCTGCAAACCCGGGCCTTAAAGGCCAGGGAGCAGCTGGCTCATTAGAAACCTTTACCTGAATGCTGAATTTCTCAGTGGCGATAACGCTCAAATTAAGTCAGCCACACCGCTGAAAAATCCACTTTGGAAGAGTTCATTAGCGCTGGAACCCATTTGTTCACTTTTGGAGCTGAATATGGGTTGGCCACAAAAAGGTGGGGAGAGCACCAGTGTTCCAGCGGTACTGAATTTCGGGCCCCACCTCTCTCTAGGTATACCAGATTGGCCTGCTATATGATTGAAGTTTTGTACTCAGTTTAAGGTTTTATAACTTGCATACTGTTGATAAAAACAATATACTGGAATTATGAAACTACTGAACTCTTGAGCTCCCCTGACAGATCAGTTGATAAGTGCTGAGTCACACAGACCAGGAAGGTGCTATGCTTGATCCCTGATCTGTGTCCTGTTAACTGATGTCAGTCAGGGTGGCAGTCAAAGCACCAGATTTGGCTTCAGTGTCCGAAGCTGGAGGGGGGTTTCTGCTCCTGATTTCTATCCAATAATCTTTGCTGAAGGTATGTGTGTGGACAATTGGATGAAATCAGAAATAGACCTTGTTGTGACCTCACACTCCATGCTGGCATTCACAATCCTGGTTCACACATGAAGACTGGGCAAGTTGGAGAACTGTCAATGTCATGAAATCAAAATCCAGTTATGAGTTACTCCATTCTGAGGAGGGGGGAGAAAAGGGATTTTAAAAAGAACATATATTTGCAATATAGCACTGCAGTCTTTCTACAAATTCTCAATAGCCTTTGAAAATTCCTAATAATTAAAGGTTATTTTTTTCAAAATGGTTTGTGATAGCAGCAAATAAGATGCTACCATATCAGATGAGAAGTGCACTGTTATGCTACGATAAAGATCCTGGGAATTATATGTAATGTGCCCACTAGTAATGTATTCAGTTCCAAGATTCCAGTGCTTGTACAAATACTAGCAACCTAGACTAGCAGCGCCAATTTTCTGTGAGATCGAATGTTTCACACCCATGTTCCTGTGCAACACATGGACATGTTTACACAAGATCAAAACATTTGTGAAATATGACCATATTGCAATACCTAATATGTATTCCTGTACCACAAACTACCAATTTAATCGATTCTACATTTGTTGCGTTCACTGCTTACTCTTACAAAGTGCTATCACATGCTGAAGGTGAATCAAAAAGATAACAAATATAGATAGGCAAAGTTTAATAGGTATATTATTTTAAATAAAAACAGACTACTATTCCTCTAAAAAAAAAGTGTAGATGCTGCTTTTTATCCGCTTCTATAATAATTTTTCCCCCCATTTATGTGTGTAATACTTGAATGATGTGCCTTATCAAACAAGATTTATACCACAATACTCATTTGGTTGGAACATTCATGCACTGTAACAATATCATTCCCTGTTTTATCTAACATTGCCAGAATAATTACAGTACAGTGATACAATTTGGGGCTAAACCAGCCCCGGAAGCAGCTTGTGTAAAATATCAGTGCTTTTAAAAGAACAAAAATTCCCAACACTGATGAAGATTCAGAGAGAGAAGTAAATCTATCGTAGTGACAAAACTACACAAAAAACAATACATCTAAACAAATTCACATTGTATTTCAGTCCCAGATGTGCTAACTTTCAAGATCCTGGTGCAGAATTCATTACCAGACTATAAAATCTACAGTTATAAAACTTAAAAAATAGTGCTAAGATTGAACCATGCCTTCCTTTTATATAGCTTATATAGTTTCTCTGTTTTAGCTGGCTTTAGTGTTTCAGCACCTGGAGTATGCAAAGGTTGTGCATTCAAATATTATAACACATAACTAACATATAATTGTTGATTAGTCTGCTTCGGAGCAATAAAAAAATAACAATAGACCTTTGCAAAAAAAACCCTGTAGGATTTTAAAATTCTCTTATAGGATTCACTCCAATCCTACAAAAAAAAAGAGTAAAAAAGAATTATATATGCCTACCTATAAATGATTAAAATGTGTCTTAAAAGAACTATTTTCAAAGTATCTAAGATAGGGTGACCATATTTTCTAAACGGAATCCGGGGACACGCAGGATGAGAGCAGAGCAAAGTAGCCAGGACCGAAAATGCAGCATAGTAAAGCAAAATGTTTTGTTATTTTGATGCAAACTGAATCTGCAAAAAGCAGAACCAGAACTTTCCCCCCTGAATAATGTGGCCACTGTTCACAGCATCTGCCGGCCGCAATCACCGACTCCACCGACTCCACCCCCTCCTCACCGCCCGACACTCACCCACACCATCCGAGGTCTCGGAGCGCACTCTGATCCGGTTCTCGAGTCATCCACAAGGCCCGGCTCCAGCTGCTGCTCATTGGTCCGGTTGCCAGCGGTCCCCGTTAATTGGGCATTTTGGCTCCGGGTCCTATTTCTCTTCAACCAAATTTCACAGGACTATCCGGGGATTTGGTGGAGGTGGGGATTTGAGGGCTGGGGGAGCATGCGTACTGCGACCACAGAGCATAAATTAAAGTCCCTCACTGAGTCCATCGCTTCTACTGGTTGAAAACAGGAGATTGACATCCCTGCCACCAATTGAAATCCACCCCGCCGCACAACCCCGCCCACTTTATTGACCGACCACAGGGCAGCTCATGTGGCTCCTGATTTGGACCGCGTGTATTCGGGAACGAGTTTCCCAAAACGGGGACTCTTCTGGGGACATTGTTTGCCCGGTGACACAATTCCTCATCCGGGGACTGTCTCCGGAAAACAGGGACGTATGGTCATCCTAATCTAAGAACTCAAGAGGAATTTTAACCCTTTGAAAGCAGAATACCCTTTCAAAGTAAAGTATTTCACGTTATATCATATCTAGAATAAAAGACTTCTTATATTTTTTTTGCTCTCCAATTCTTGCTGTTTTTGGGTTGCTCTCTCTAAATTGCTCAATTGCCATCTGACTGAGGAAGCCACTTGCTCGCCTGGCTCTGCCAGTAACGCCTTATAATCTGCTGCTAGGGTGGCTCTCCTTCCTGGGACCATACTGTGTGGAATTGCTAGCACAACCCTCTTTCCCTATCAATTCATAGAGAGGTGCATTGACATACCAACCTACTGCAATTATCTATAAACATCTAATGCCAACTCTTCTAAAAGTAGAATTTGGTAAACATAGGGAACTGAGTTATATTTATTAATCTGGAATGTTTTGGAGTAAACATTGTAATCTTGGAATTTGGTGAAGCACAATGGCACTGTTCTCAAAGGGTTAACAAGACACTTTTCAAGATTCTTTAGCATAATCAAGTATTGACAAAGCCTTCCTATGCATCAAGTGGAAATAATCCTTTTGGTGAGACAACCTCTAGCGTACCACTAAGCAGGCTACACATAATTTTGAAGGCCCTATGCAGTCATCGTGGCAGAAAGCTCCACATCCTTTACACATAATCATGGCTTTAAGCCTGCAAGAGCACTTCAGCTCTAGTTCTTCACCACCACTGTTGTCAGAAAATTTATGAGCTGGAATGGAAGTGTTCTGGTTAGAGAAAGTAATAGCGCTATTTCCACTACTTCCCAAAAAACTACCAATGGACTGTTCAATAACAGAAGCGGCTCGTTTGAAATTAGTGCCACTGAAATGTAAAGTGGAATAATTTCCATAGAGTTGGTGCTGCTGCAGAAGTTTCTGAGTCACAAGCTGCGAGGCTGGTTTACTAGACTCAGAAAAGTCAGATTCATTTACTATTTTACCTAAAAAGACATCCATTGTTGGTCCAAAAACCTGTTCTTTTGTTTCATAATGAACACTTGAAATATCTTTGCGATCCACTGCACAACTATGGTTTAGGCCATCATCAACAGAAAACTGCTCCATTTTAATACCACTACAACTGTCAGTTGTAGCACGCAAACTCATTCTTTTATTGGTTTCCATAGTAGCTGATCCTCGGTTTTGATCAGGAGGCACTTCGCGTTCGCTTAATGAAGCAAGATGTTTTACAGATTTATTCTGGACACTTTGTGTTGCTCTGCAGCTGGTATCAGTTTGCTTAATTCTAAGACTGTTTGAAAAAACAATTTTTGTGCTTTCCTGATCTGTGTCCGCTGATGTATCCACTTGTGCTGTCAAGTTAAATGCTGGTCTGCTTCCCTCTAGCTGTCGGTTGAATGTTAATGCATTTGGAGTGGCATAGCCCAGCGTGGCTGGTGGGGTAGCTTGCAGTGAGGTTTCTGCTTCAGCCAATCCTCTCAAGGTGACAGACTTTTGGTGAGTGTGCTGTCTCTGTGAGACAGGTGCTGCAACAGTCAAGCTGTCACTGCTGGTCAACAAACTCTGCTCAAAACTACATGCAGGCAAAGGTTGCTTGTGTTCTTTAAACTCTGGGCTTTCAGCGGCTTTGTGCTGAATAAAAGTCTTGTTTATCCACTCCTGTTTAAATAATGTTTGCCGTTCCCCTGATTGATCTTGATCTGTGTTGATTGGAGCCCACATTTTTACTCCCACGGCAGTGAACTGTTTTGCTTGCTTAAACCTACTTTGTGACTGTTCCCCTATTGACTTAGCCTGCCCCTTGCTTACTTGCATGTCACGGGTTTTGCATTGAATCTGCCATACTGTTCCCCAAGTATGTCCCTTCGAGGCCTGAGGAATGTTAATGGCGACATCTCTATCAGCTGCAGTCACTTTGGATTCAGCAGAACCTTGAGAGGGCAAAGGAAGCCTATTAATTTCAAGCCTGGCACCTGACCGAAGCTGAGGCAGTACTTTCTCCAGAGGCAAGTTGCCTTGCAACAACTGTGTCACAAGAGGGTTATTAGCTTCGACTGATGAAAGATGACGATTAGCGCTTCCAGGCACAGGAACTCTTTCTTGGTTTTCCAGAGCTGCTAATGTGAAGGTCTGAGACTGGTTTGTACCAAAAGGTGTTTTAGCATTTTTTGTTTGCAAATTGTCCACTACTGGATTGATTTGAGGATGAATTGGATTTTCTGTAGCATCACGCTTTTCCTGATATTCTCCTTGTTTAGTTTCAGAGCCATGTGCATTGAACAAATATTTTTCCTTTTGTCTGGACTGGTCAGCTTTGTCCTCGGCAGAAATGCTAAGAGACTCCAATTTTCTTTCTTTTGTGTCTGTGTATTCTTCAGGGTTTATATAAGTCTCCAATTTGTCACTCTTCACTATATTATCATCATATTCTTCATGGTTATCCAAGCTGTGGCTTTCGCTACTGTAGCTCACTAACTCACTGATACTTTGTGTTTCTTCACCAACATGATAACTTGATTTACTTTTGTTTGAGACATTTTTACTAACCATTCCTTCCAAATCTGTTGAGTTTTTAATTGTAAAACAGTGATGCTGTGGATCAGTAAGTTCAAACTGTAGACCAGCAGTGTCAGCTGTTTCATGTTGGAGTGTAGGTCCTTGTGAGTCTTTAGAGGGTAGCAGTAGACTGTCATTCTCTTGTTCTGCTAGTACCTGAGAATCACTTCTGCTGCCACTGTTTTGTAATCGATTATCACTGTCTGGTTCAGCCCAGATACTGACAAATTCCTGAGAATGCATTTTATGGTTCAAGACATTTTCTGTTTTAACCATTTCTGCCTTGGAGTCCATATTGAAATTTGATAAGTAAGTTCCTAGCATTATATGTGAATCAGCCACAGTGTAACTCACATCAGGATGAGAGGGTCCTTCAGTACTGATAAGAGGTTTAAAAGAGCTCAACAGCTGGGCACTTGCAGCATCAATTTTTATCTCATTTACTGTAGCAGATCCCAGATCTAGCGACAGGTCTGCAGAATTTGGGATTGTTGTAACACTGAAGTTGGTTGGCATGTTGATATTGGTGGCAGAATTCAAAACAACAGTATTATCGAAACTCAAAATGTCTGTATTGGCAACACAGCTGGACAAAGTGGTGTTATCAACAGTGTGATACCCAATGGCGTCATCATAGCTGTCAACTTCATTTTCATTACTGCTTAGAATGGTAATGTCATCACCAGAGCTTGGAATAGAAATGTTATCAGAAGAACTGGCTCTGGTGCAATACCCTGCCAGGACAATGCTCTCAGGTGAACATTGCATGGATGTATTATGTGTAGTATGAGTTTTGGAAACAATTTCTGCAGAACATGGAGAAACTGTATTATTACCAAAATCATTAGAACTTGGTACAGTAATTTCATTAGTGCAACTTGGCATTGTGTTATTGGCAACACTGCTTGGTATGGAATTCCTGTCAGCACACCTTGGCATGCCAGTACTGTTAGCACACATCTGTTTGGTGATATTGTGAGGATGCTGTTCCTCGACACTGGAGCTGGGCACAGTAATATTGTGAGTAGAGATGGACATAACAAAACTAACAGAGCTTGGCACTGCAATATTGTCAGTGCAGTGTAGTATTGTAGCATTATCAACACAGCTGGATGCTGTGATACTGTTAGCAGAGTTTTCCCCTGCAGGATTATCAGGAGAGTAAGGCATCACACTATTGGTGGTGTAATCTGACACAGTGACATTATCATCAACTTTTAGCATGGAGTTGCTTTCAGTACAACACATTATGAAGGTATTTATGGAAGGGATATGATCTGCTTTAATGGTGTCTTCACTCTTTGAAACACTGATATCCTGCACATCTCCTACTGCAGCCCTGCCTTGTTTACAATAGGGCTGCTCATCTAATTGCAGTAATTGTGTTCTTGCCTGATGTTTCGCAAGTAACTTTGCCTTTGTTTGTGCTTTAATATCTGCCAATGTTCTGGTCTGTCCTCCAATTGATCCTGTATTACCGATCCCTCCGTCTCCCACTGTGCCAGCTGCTGCTGCTGCTGCTGCCTCCCTCTGAGCTCTAGCCTGCTGTGCTCTGGCCTTGATATCTGCAAGGGTCCTTGCTCCAGTGTTTCTTCCTCCACTCGGTACTGCACTGGAGGATGCCTTTGGACAAATCTGGTAGGATGGCTGACTCTTGATGACTAAAGGAAGTTTGATCCTTGACAAATGAATCTATTAAAGAAAAGCACCATAATTAGATCCATGTAAATGCACTGAGAAATCAGAATAGATCTGTATATTCTGTTATTTGTATTAGATTATTTATTTAAAGAGAATTACAATACTCTACATTTGTTTACATTTCTAAAACAATTTTAGTAATAGAGCAGCATATTTTCATGTTGCTTAAGTTAAAAAACAAAGTTTGGATTCTTTCATTGCTTGAGGAGTCGTTACGGCTATTCTGTAACAAATGCTGTCTACAGGAATAGCAATTTTACAGTTAACCCTGCAAGGCTGTTCATGTTTTAATTGTCTTTGCTTTCCAGTGTAAACATTCAGATATTCATTAGCCCATGAGATCAGGCACAAAGGGTAGTCAGTAGTTTTATTTGAAATTTAGATGCTGCTTATTGTAATAGTAACATGTAATTTCTGTTTGTGGGAGGGAGAATAAATATGGGAAGCGAAGCCAGGAGCAGGTGCATATACGGGGTCTGTCCGCACCAGCAGAGAGCCTCTCCCGCTGAGTCCACAATCAGATTATGGGTGCACTGTCCACGATTTACCTTTCATTCATTTTATTGACAGATGATTAAAGTGGCGAGCTGTGAGATAACACATTTTGGGAAAAATAGGACTATAAAGTCGATGGAAAGACCAGCGGGCTTAACCTCAGTAGTTTGGAAATGAATGGAAAGCATCATTGGGGATACTATTAATAGTCACCTGGAACGCCCGGGATTGGTAAGAGATACTCAATCTGGCTTCAAAAAAGGGAGGTCATGTTCCATAAACCTGATCCAGTTTTCTGAAGAAGTCAATCGAAAGATAGATCAAGGAGAAGTCAACAACTTAGATTTTGAAAAAGGTTTCAATAAAGTGCCACAAAGCACTTTGTGCTAAAATTAAGTTAATGTGTCAAGCATGACATTGTGAGATGGATCATAAATTAACTAAGGGCCTGTAGGCATAGGGTGGGTTTGAATAAGGCTGCTTCTCAAAGAGATCGGGTCCAAGGCAAGCTGTCTCTTGAGACACGTCAGGCACTGGCACCTCAGCTAAATTATTGAAATGAGATCCAAGACCCAATTTTAGGCTGGCTGAGGGAAGAAAGGAGGACAATAGAGTTAGGAGAGGGGAAAGTAGGTTGAAATCATCCAAGGATAAGAACTCGCTTTCATTATCACTTTTCGCCCCTGCTTTCATGAAAGAAAGCATTTGACCTTTGGCATCTTCAATAAAACATTGGCTGAGATTGGCAACTCAGTGCGTGACTTCAATGGGAAATAAAATCGGGAGAAGTATTTAATAAATTGCACGTTTTACACTATCGGCAAAAGTCAAAATTACCACCAGTGTGTTTAACTTTTCTTCATCACAGCTTAAGTGCCTCTTTTAGTTGCTTATGTTGGGTCTGTACCTATTGCTCGATCAACTCCGCTGGGCAGGCGACATTGTTCGCATGCCTGACACGAAACTCCCAAAGCAAGTGCTCTACTCAGAACTCCTTCACAGCAAACGAACCAAAGGTGGGCAGAGGAAACATTTCAAGGACACCCTCAAAGCCTCCCTGATAAAGTGCAACATCCCCACCGACACCTGGGAGTCCCTGGCCAAAGACCGCCCGAAGTGGAGGTAATGCATCCAAGAGGACGCTGAGCACCTCGAGTCTCATCGCCGAGAGCATGGAGAAATCAAGCGCAGGCGGCAAATCAGTCCCACCCTCCCTTTTCCTCAACGACTATCTGTCCCACCTGTGACAGGGACTGTGGCTCTCATATTGGACTGTTCAGTCACCTAAGAACTCGTTTTCGGAGTGGATTCCGAGGGACTGCCTATGATGATGATGATCTATTGCGGGCACAGGCACAATTGCACTTAGTTGGGGAAGCCCCAAAAACCTTGGGACAGTGTAGTAGGAGTGAAAACATGATACAAGGGGATGGTTTTCGACTTAGCCGCCTGGGCAGTAACCCGGTAGAGTGAATCACCCACCCTATTTTTATTGCATTGATGTTTGGTTCTACAACGAGCAGGCAATCCGTTGCTCCAGGTTACTGCCCAGGCAGCAAAGTTGAAAATTAACCCCATAGGTCTCCATAGATGCCCATTTCCTCTTCACTGGGAACTCAGCGTTCCACAGGTGGAACAAAAAGGAAAGTCGGCCCTAGTATGTCAAGATTAACAATGAATAATGTGGCATAATGGACAAATATCGAAGGGAAGCCAGACTGTTCAGCTTATAAGGAGAGAAAGGGGAGAAAACCGTTGGAGAGAATTGGCAAAGAAAGAAAAAAAATGGATGTTTGCATGTTTCATCATACTGTTGAAAAATTATTCTCTCCCTTTACAGACAAAAAAATTATTTGTCAAGTGTTTTTTAAAGAATGTTAAAAGTCATACTTTCTTTTTTAAAAGCTCAGGGGCATATACTACTTGAGCTTCTCTGCTAATCTGTCACTTTAACAGCCCAGACCAACAAAACAGCAAATTGTAAGCAGTTTATCACTTCATGCTATACATATTGCATTAAGAAACTAAAGAGTAAACAACAAACTGCACAGGACGATAAAACAGGTGCACAAATTAAACAGAAAAGTGAGATACAGAAAGAAATCAATAGACATTTACAGATAAATTAAGAGGCAGAAAACTGAAAAGAGACCCAAAGATCGCTTGACGATATCAGAAAGAGTAATTGATAAGTAGAATTGATCATTTGTTAACCAGCTTGAATCCAGTTAACAAAAGAGAGAATAACGCAGTTTTTTACCCATTTAGACATAGCTAACATTTCATCAACTTGTCTTGCCAAATCCTGAAAACTAGTTCTTGAATTTCCAAACAGTGGGTGTACAAATCGCCCTCTCCACACCACCCCCACCCCCCCACCATAGCAACTAATCTGTTATGACCAAAGCTGGTAACAAGATTAGTGATCAGCTCAGATGATAAAAGAGAAGCAGGTCTCACTATCTACAAATCAGTAACTAGTTATTGAAAATATATTGACAATTGGTAACTGATTCCCATTATTCTGTATACCAGAAACTGAGACAGTTTGTTTTTCCCATGAATTCCATTGCACCCCCATGGCATGAGTTAGTCTCTTTCTCATGTAGTCTAAACTGGCTCTCCAGCAGACCAGTATACACATTTTCCTTGAATGTGGATGCAGTATATACTTGTTGGAAGATTTCTGGATGTATCTCTCTCATTGTTTCGTATATTTAAAAAAATGTATGATGCTCAGTATCTAAACTATTGCAACAAAATCACAATCAGGGGTAATTTTAACCCCCAAAATGGGTGGGTTTGGCTTGGCTGCGATGTTAAAAAAAAAAAATTAAATCTCGAACACGACCCCAAAACCCTTTCAACTTGCTCCTAGGAGGCAGGTTGGTCATTTAAATATTATAATGAGGCTGCAAGTCATACTTAACCTGTCTTCCAGGCTGGGAAACCTAACAGCTAAACAAAAAGGTTAAGTGCCTTTACAGTACTGCTTGTGGGGCAAGAGGAGCAGGAGTGCTTCCTCCCAGCCCACGAAGCGTACCTGCTTCCCTGCTCAGCAGCAGAATCCCACCGCCCCCCCACCACCTCGGGATTGGTGACCAACACTCAACCCTCCCCCACTTCCCCTGGGATCGGACCCCTCCCTAGGGATTGTTTCACCACCCCCAAAGTTCCGGACCCACTCTCCATGCTACTACTAACACGACCGCAGGCTCCTTATCTCCGACTGGGCTGCGGCCTCCTCTGGAGCGTTCCCCGCCCAACAGGGAGCCAAGCCTGTCAATTAGGCTGGCTTCCGGGTGGGAAACCTGCATGAAAAATAATGCACACAAACTCCACAGCGTTCGCCCAAAACTCTCCCGACCCCGCTTACAAGGCCCGACCCAGTAAATATTCGTGTAAAATGTCTCCGACAAGGAAGGCAGTAGAAATACTGAACTATATAAATCACCACAACATCATTGTTGCATACAACATCGCTAGGGCTCACGAATGCTTTTTAAGGTGCGCAATTTTACACCATATAACTGCCGTCAATTGTGTAGAACTAGGATTGAACAAAAAATAATTTCATTACACTCTTGCTCAAGACAGTATAAGCATAGCATAAGTAGAGAATGAAGCATGCTCTGACATCTCACTGCATTATCCATTGAGCCACCCATCAACATTCCAAAATAACACTTCAGTTTGTTTACTTACTTTTCCTTTGTCCTCCACCACCTCAGCAATTCACATGTTCTCTGTGTCTCATGAATGGGGGTAATTTTCAACTTCACTGCTCAGATGGTGAACTAGTTGAGTGAGTTGCCTGCCATTATACAACTCATCTCATTTTCATTCCATTGAGTGCATTAGAATGAAACCTGGGCAAGTTCTATAAATCGGTGAGTGATGTGCTCCACCAGATTACCACCCAAGCAGTGAAGATGAAAATTATGGCCCATGTTTTTAATTTTTCTCATTATGTTTCCTGCTGCCTCGTGTCAATTTTTTTATTTCTTTGTGTGTGAGTATGTGTGCATGAATGGATGTGTGCATGTGTATGCATGTGGGTATGTATATGACTGTAATTCCCCTATTGGACTGTTCAGTAACCTAAGAACTCACTTTTAGAGTGGAAGTCTTCTTCGATTTCGAGGGACTGTCTATGATGATGCCTGTGCATGTATGTCTGTGCCTATATGTCTGTGCGTGTATGTATGTGCATGTATGCCTGTATGTGTGCGTGCGTGTATGTCTGTGCTTGTATGTCTGTGCTTGTATGTCTGTGCTTGTATGTCTGTGCATGTATATCTGTGCGTGGATGTCTGTGCGTGTATGTATGTATGTATCGGGGCCCAGGAGAGGCGAGAGTTTGGGACCCAGAAGAGGCGAGGGCCCAGGGGCAACACGGGCCAGCCCACACTGCGATATTTGTGTGCACTAGGTCTGTGCAGCAGAGCTGGTCTCCAGTCACCTTGGTTAATCCTTGCCACTGGACGAAGACCTAGCTCTGTCAAGCCCGTGTGGTGGCTGGTATGCAACAGCCACCACACGTTAAAAAAAACCACGCACAGGCGCCTTCCACCCTTCAACATGTAGTTCGGGATCTGGAATATTAGGTCCTTCATTGAAACACCTGTGAACTCATCCCTTTTTGGCATGGAAGCAAATCATCCTCATTTTGAGGGACTGCCTATGATGATATATGTATGTGTGTATGCATGCATGTACGTCTGTGCATGTATGTATGCATGCGTATATATCTGAGTGTATGTGTGTTCCCTCCCACTTTCTTTTGTTCTGTTCCATTTTAAATGCTGTTCATCTGTAATTTCTTCCCATTCTGAAGGGTTACACCTGAAACATTAATTCATTTGTTCTCTACACAGATGCTGACTGGCCTGCTGAGTGTTTCTAGCATTTTCTATTTTTGGTTCACATTTTTAGTATCTGATTTTTTTTCTTTTTGTTTCTCTGTCTTCAGTTTCTTTCAACCATTTGTCTTTGTTCCAAAGCCTCATTTACATCAGTAAATATTCTTGTGTGGACAGTGTGGGATTAATAACTCCAGTGACAGTTTAGAGTGCACACTCCTACTTCTTGATATGAAATTGTTATTCTGCTTTCAAGTGGAATCGAATGGATCAAGTTTAGCATGACAGATTGTAATTTAATTCTGCCACATTGGACCTTCCTGATCTGTACCAAATCAATCTTTTACAAACCTGGAACCTGAGCATAAATACAGATTTAGATGCATTTAATTAACTACTAAGTGTAATCTGCACAATTTATTTATTTCATTTTGTGCATGCAAAGCCTTGGATCAAATTTTACTAGCCAAACCCCAAGGTAATTTGCAGTTTAAAAAAAATTACATAGATAAAGGAATTATGGAGTTGAAAGCTGGTGATAATGAATGTATTGCAGATAGTGGCAGCATCAAATCATAGAAGCACACAGCACTGAAGGAGGCCATTTCGCCCATTGTATCTGTGCCGACTCTTTGCTAAAGCTTTTGGAGGCTAAAGAGGAAAGGTCTGAAAACGATGTGTGGCCCCATTGGCAGAAGAAGGCCACCTAGGAGGAAAGTTCAAAAATGTTTAACAGGCCTTGTCTGAAGTCCCCATTCTCATTGGACTCTGACTGTCTGGAGTGCACAAGGTACAGTCAGGTTCCCCAGCCACTTTTAACAGGCCCAATCACTCTCCCTATCTCCTTGGACTCTGGTTTGGACTCAAGATCTGTGGCGAAGCAATCCACTGGTCTAATGGTTTTCAGTTCAAAAACTGTCCTTCTCCCTCCCCTTTGGTTCTTCAAGCAGGGGAGTTCTCCCGATATTCTGGCCAATATTTATCCCTCAACCAACATCACTAAAACAGATTATTTGGTGATTATCACTTTACTGTTTGTGGGAGCTTGTTGTGTGCAAACTGGCTTCCATATTTCCTACATTACAACAGTGACTATACTTCAAAAGTACTCATTGGCTGTAAAGTGCTTTGGGATATCCTGAGATCATGAAAGGTGCTATATAAATGCAAGGCTTCCCTATTCCAGTGAGAATCCTCGGTCTCCGTCCCTTTGCTCCACATTCGCCCACTAGCAGAAACAATCTTTTACTGTTTACTCACAGTAATGTCCTCAGGTTTCACTCATCCCTCTTTCAGTGCCGCTCCCACGAGCCACATTGCTGTTGCTGCTCCTGGCTCTGGAGGAAATGCTGGGCGCCAAGTCCACCCTATTCCCCAGTCTCCCCCGCATCCCTCAACCCTCAAGTCGCCTGTCTCGCTCTCCCCAGCCCCCAGTCCCATCATCCTCATCCCCTGCCCCAAGCCCAATCCTCCACTCCTGTGCCTCACTCCAGCCCCTAGTCTCTGTTCACTCTAGCTGGAGGCTTTTCTGCGGTGGACTTCTGTGATGTCACGGAGTGAGGTGACCGATGCCATAATCCGGGAGCATTGGCAACCCTAAACTGCCACGTAAAATTTGCGAAAGACTTCAAGTAAATAAAACAGGGAGCCTCTGCTGCTACTTTATCTTATTGATTGTAGAACTGAACCTCCAATTAACTGAAAATTATTTTTTGTTCTACAGTGGTCCTTACGGGTTTTGAAATTGCTTCTGTTGACAGTTTCGACCAGCAACATAGTAGCCTTATTAAAAAAAATATGCAATGTTGCAAAACATGGCTACTGTACTACCAGCTAAAACTTTCAACTAGCAGCAGCAACTTCAAAACAATAGCTGTACCAGTGAAAAACTGAGTAGGTGGAAATTCTGTTACAGACATCACTTCAGCTGTTAATCTTGATCCAATTCCTGTCTGATGAATTGCTACAGTTTTATGTTCATATTTATACATTTTTCAAAAATTGTCCCTGTCTTGTCATATATTGTAGCAATTATTCATACTTATAACTAATACACTTTTATAGAATAAGCTAGTAGTACGCAGGAAGGCTTCTCTGTCTACTCGTTAAACGAATACAGCATTGCCTCATTAAATACTCTTCAAAACCATTATCTGAATGATAGTTGAGAACTTTCCCAAAAATAATTAAATTGAACTTGACTATCGCACTCATTATAGGACAATTAATACATCTGTACAATATTTTGTGGATGCCAATTCTCACTTAAGATACATTTATTTCTATTATTGAATAAAGTCAAAAGATGGAGCACGCAGTTAGTTATCTTTATCAGAGTTTATCAGAGTTTTTTTCTGAGTAAAAGTCCCTTAAATACCATCTTCAATGAATGCAATCGATAATGTGATCCAGATAAAATGCTGTAGACTGCATTGATAATATTAAGAATTTTTAAATACTTACTGGTGATTTGATATGAAAGAAACTTTTATTTTTGTTTTATCACATGATAAAATTTTCTTCACCAAAAAAAATCAAGATCTCAAATATACCAGGGCAAAGGAGCAGGTTTAAATGCAAGGAGATAGAAAAGGTAAACAAATGCAGTTTGACTTATTGTGTGTATAAAAACAATTACTGTCTAGAAATATAATAAAAGTACCTCGATTACACTTTGGCTTATTTCTTTCTATGTAACATACCTTGATAGGTGGAACCTTTGGCTCTTCTTTTGTAGGCATCTCTGTTTCACTTTGAAACCGGTTGGATAGAGTCCGAAAGGACTGGTCATTTTCAAATCTAGGTCTTTTCTCGTGACAGATCTCTAGAACATGCTGTTCTATTGGTTTTCTCTTTTGTAATTCAAGGTCTTTGTTGTCATTTCTAACTCCCTCGGAAGATGATGTGGAAGAGTGTGAGGGTGTGGACGTCCGTGGCTGTGGCTGAGAGTTGCACTGCAATGTCCTTAGTTGGTTTTCAGGGTCTTTATTCTCAGTTTCAGAAAGCTCAGACAGTACGGCGGTATCAGAGCAGACAGTGGCATGTGGTTGCTGAGATGTGCACTGTGTATTTCCCTCTGGAGAATCGGGATTATTGGTAACAGCCTCAAGCTCCTCACAATAAGATGAAGATTCTGAGCACATAGGAGCACTACACTGTTCTAGGGTATTCTCCTCATTACTTGTGTTAGGCACAGGCTCACATATGTCACTGTTAGATGCATCAAAAGAATCAGAAAGTTGAGAAGTTGTAGAAGTGGAAGTAAGTTGTTGGAAAGAAATGCTAGATATCCCCGGGGAAGGTGTCTGTGGATCTACAGTGTGCTCAGATTGGAACTCAAACTCCTTGATACTCTCTGTAATGAGAACAGGCTTCAAGTCATCTGCCGGCATCTCTTGTTCTGCCTTTCCAGGGCTAAGCAGGCAAGACTGATCAATGTCAGAGGTGTTAGACTCAGGAGGTTTGTTTTCATCATGGCTTCCACAAATATTCGGTTCAACTTCTTCTGCTATCTCTTCCTGAATAACAGATTCATCTGAGGTAATGTCTGAGCACAAAGATATTAATAAATCCTCCTCTTTTGCAGTTTTGGATGGTTCTTTGGCTGGGATTTGCTGTATGATGCATTGTGTTTGTTTTAGATCTGTATAAGGCACAAGATTTTCTTTGCTTTCACATTTACTACCAGATGTGATCTGACAGGGCCCTGATATGATATGTTGTGCTGAAAATGAATGGCTAGCTTGATTTTCAAAAGAATCTTTTACTGATTCCAGCTTCATAGCTTCTTCTTGTGTTATACCCAACCTGAATACAACAGAAGAGGTGAATGTAACAATTGTAACATAGAAAGCAGCTTCATTATTAGTGTCTTGAGACAAAAACAGAAGGGGCTAAAAACTGAATTGATTAACGCCTCATTTTAGCACTTGCGAGGGGCGCTACTGGAGCGGTAAAGGGTTATCGGTCGGGCACAGCGATATTAACACTGCTCACGAACTTGATTAGGTTTTTAGCGACGCCACCAATACTTAGTGCCAGGCACTCTAGCGCCAGTGTGCAATGTCCCGGTAGCACCACGGAAGCCAATTTCAATGATGTTGCCTGCCTTACCGCCTGGCACTTATCGCGCCGGAAAAAGCAGTCAATCAAGCTGTCAGAGAAGCTCCTGGGGCCGCGAATGAAAGGGATGAGTTTATCAGGTAAGAATTTGAGATTTGAGTTCACTTTCTTTGCATGGATTTCACTTTCTTTGCTGTTCCTGATGGTCCAATTAGCTCCCTTGCATTTAAAAAAAAGTTTTCAGTGCTCCAGCTAACCTCCTCTTTAAGCGCTAGGATGCCGGTATTATAGCACCAGAACATCATTAGCGCTCACGCACTAGCGCCCTACGATTCCAGTTTAGTGTCCTAAGAGAAGTGTGGAATGCTTCCCTTAGCATCTCCACTCCACTCTTAAGGCGCTAAAAATCAGTATCGTGAAAGCCGGCACTAAACTTTTCGCCTAGCCGATGTCAGCGCCTCGAAACCGACTATAATTAATTTTTCCCCCAAAATTATCTGCAGATAAAGGTTTACCAGAATACGTTAAAATGTACAAAAATAATAATAAAATGTGTAATGGGAACGGGCAGCAGGCACTGAGTACTGGAAAATTAACACTTAGTTCTGCAGAGTGGGGGAGGGTAATTCTTGATGTGAACTGCAGTAGGCAGGAAGTCACTGAATGGACGTTGCAGCATCCCTCTGTGAGGAGCAGTGGAAATCAACTGAGGTTTTCCGAGCTAAACAGCACTGTGTGACTGACCAAAAGAGGGATTGGCCAGGGTCAGAAAGCAGACTGCCCACCCTTTCAGCAGTAGATGCTTGACCGAACAAATAGAGGATAAGAATCGGGGAATGTTACATAAATAAAAAAAAAACATGTGAAATAGAAGACAGAGAAGATGCTAAGCTTGTTGTAGTAAACTCCAAATGTGAAAAAATAAAATGACAGCTCAAAATGAAAAGGGGATCAGCTGCAATATCAAAGAACTACCAAAGTGCTTACTTTTCTCCATAATATTGTTCAAAGAATTTTTCCTTCCATTGTTCTACCTTCTTCTCCTTTTCAATCTCTTGTCGAATACGTAACTGCATTTCAGGAGTAAATTCACCTGCACAAAGTTTAGAGTATGAAATAAAAATTACATCATATTTGTTAGAATGTGCAAATTTAACATTTAGTAAAAATATTTTGTTAATGTTGCTGTGCCCCATAATTCAGTTAATGCCTCAGGATCCTAAATAGGAACATGGGAATGGGATTAGGCCATTCAGCCCTTGTAGCCTGTTCTGCCATTCAATGAGATCATGGCTCATCTGTAGCCTACCTCCATTCACCTGTCTTGACACCATGGGGTAGAAATTCACCTCCGCATGAAACGGGGTGCAACTACCGCTTTTTGCCGGTCATTACCGTCGCAATGTATGTGGAGCGAAATTCAGCATTTTTGCTGAAAAAAAGGAGCGGTGCGGTATTGGTGGCAAGAATGGGTTGTTTGCAGTGGTGTGGGTGTGGGTCACGAAATTCAGCTGTTGCCAATTTGCTGCTAACGAACCAGTTGCTCCCTGGCCTTCAGAAAGGGCAGGGTTTGCAGCTAGGCCCTGAGCAGGGAAGCACTTTGAATCAAGTGCATGGCGAATCCGGGAGGAGCAAGGAGGGCCAGCAGATTTTCGGACACGGAACTGGAGACCCTCATTGAGGCGGTGGAGGGAAGGAGGCGCGTTCTTTACCCCAACACATGCAGACTGACTCATGCTGTCTTCATTAATGCCTGAAGAGAGATAGCTGTGGAGGTCTCGGGGACCTCCATTCATGACCGCACTGTGACCCAATGCCGCAAAAGGCTCAACGACATCATTCGCCTTTTGAAAGTACATGCTCCCCAACTCATCACCTTCTATTTGCGAGCCTCTCCTTCACCTCTTATTTCCAACCTTCACTATATAGTCACTGTAGTGTATGGAGAAAGATTCAGACTGAACACTGAATTCAAAATAATGTGTGACCTTAGTCTTTTATTGCAGGTCTCCAGAGTGCCCCTCCAAGCTGTGAAGCATTCTTAAATACCTGTGCTCCCAAGGGATTATGAGATCCCTTGGGATTCTGGGGAATGTGCCCTCTGGTGGCCGTACAGAGTATATACAAGCCCAGATACATAACAATCCCCCCTAAAGTCAATAGTGTAACTATTTACAATGTGAGTCGATCTGGGGCCCTTCTTGCCCTGGTTGATCGTCTCAGTGTGAAGGCTGGTGTTGTTGAGCCATTTGTTGGGCCCTCGCTGGGCTGCTGTGCAGCTGGCCTTGCTGGGCTGCCTGGTGTGTTAGGCCCTGCAGGGTTGCTGTGGATGATGGGTTCTGCTTCGTGGTCAACCGTAGTGTCGGTTGCCACTGGTGTGTGTGTAGGGGGATCAAAAAAGGTAGGGTCCAAGGTGGGTTGCTCATGGTAGTCCGTGAATCTGAGTTTGATTTGGTCCAAGTGTTTCCGGTGAATGAGTCCATTTGAAAGTTTGACCCAAAACACCCTGCTCCCCTCTTTAGCCACGACAGTGCCGGGAAGCCACTTGGGACCTTGCCCTTAATTTAATACAAATACAGGATCATTGACTTCAATCTCGCGTGACACATTTGCGCTATCATGGTATGCACTTTGTTGAAGCCACCTGCTCTCTACCTGTTCATGTAGATCAGGGTGAACTAACGAGAGCCTTGTCTTAAGTGCTCTTTTCATGAGCAGTTCAGCAGGTGGGATCCCAGTGAGTGAGTGGGGTCTTGTGCGGTAGCTAAGCAGGACTCGGGATAGGCGAGTCTGCAGTGAGCCTTCAGTTACCCTCTTCAAGCCTTGCTTGATGGTTTGCACTGCTCTCTCTGCCTGACCATTGGCTGGTTTAAACGGGGCAGATGTGACACGTTTGATCCCGTTACGGATCATAAATTCTTTGAACTCAGCACTGATAAAACATGGCCCGTTGTCGCTCACCAGGACATCGGGGAAGCCATTATCTCACATTCAATCCACTTGGAGTATGCGTCTACAACCACAAGGAACATTTTACCCAAGAACAGGCCTGCATAGTCGACGTGTACCCTAGACCGCGGTTTGGAGGGCCAAGACCATAAACTTAGCGGCACCTTCCTGGGTACATTGCTTAACTGTGAGCATGTATTACATCTGTGAAAGCAGAACTCTAAGTCCGCATCGATGCTGGGCCACCACACATAGGATCTGGCTCTCGCTTTCATCATTACGATGCCTGGGTGGGTACTGTGGAAGTCATTGATGAAGGTGTCTCTGCCCTTCTTGGGGACCACTACTTGATTGCCCCACAGAAGGTAGTCTGCTTGTATAGACATTTCATCTTTATGCTATTGGAACGGCTTTATCTCTTCCTGCATTTCCACTGGGACACTGGACCAGCTCACGTGAAGCACACAGCTTTTGACTAGAGGCAATAAGGGGTCCTGGCTTGTCCAGGTTTTGATCTGCCGGGCAGTGACGGGTGATTGCTCACTCTCAAATGCTTCCATAACCATGGCTAGATCTGCAGGCTGTGCCATTTCCACCCCCGTGGTGGGCAATGGCAGCCTACTGAGAGCATTGGCGCAGTTTTCTGTGCCTGGCCTGTGGCGGATGGTGTAGCTGTATGTGGACAACATAAGCGCCCATCTCTGGATGCGGGCCGATGCTTTGGTATTTATCCCTTTGCTCTCGGAAAACAGGGATATTAGTGGCTTATCGTCAGTTTCCAATTCGAATTTTAGCCCAAACAGGTATTGATGCATTTTCTTTATGCCATAGACACATGCTAACGCTTCTTTTTCAATCATGCTGTAGGCTCTCTCGGCCTTAGACAGACTCCTGGATGCATAAGCAACCGGTTGCAGTTTCCCAAAATCATTGGCTTGTTACAATACACACCCGACGCTACATGGCATCACATGCTAATACCAAACACTTACATGGATCATACTACACAAGCAATTTTCTCGCTTTTACAAAGGCATTTTCTTGGCTTTTGCCCCAAACTCATTCACCCCCTTTTCGTAGTAAGACATGTAGTGGTTCTAGCAGGGTGCTGAGACTGGTAAGAAGTTACCAAAGTAGTTCAAGAGTCCCAAGAACGACTGCAGCTCCGTCACGTTCTGTGGCCTCAGTGAGTTCTCGATTGCCTCCGTCTTCATGTTGGTGGGCCTGATGCCGTCCGCCGCAATCCTCCTTCCCAAGAACTCCACTTAAGGCACCATGAAAACGCACTTCGAGCATTTTAATGTGAGCCCCACGCAGTTGAGTCGACTAAGAACCTCCTCCAGGTTCTTCAGATGCTCGACTGTGTTCCGACCTGTGACCAAGATGTCATCCTGGAAGACCACGGTGTGCGAGACCGACTTCAGTAAACTTTCCATGTTTCTCTGGAATATCGCCGTCACTGATCGGATTCCAAACGGGCATCTGTTATAAACAAAAAGACCTTTATGCGCATTGATGCAGGTGAGGACCTTCGATAATTCCCCCAGTTCCTGCGTCATGTAGGCTGAAGTCAGATCCAGCTTCGTAAACGTCTTTCCTCCCGCCAGCGTTGCAAAGAGGTCGTCGGCTTTTGGAAGTGGATATTGGTCCTGCAGGGAGAAATGGTTGATAGTTACTTTGTAATCGCCACAGATTCTGACGGTGCCGTCTCCCTTGAGGACTGGGACAATAGGACTGGCCCACTCGCTGAACTCGATCGGTGAGATGATGCCCTCTCTTTGTAGCCAGTCGAGCTCGATTTCTACCCTTTCTCTCATCATGTACGATAAAGCTTTCGCCTTGTGATGGATGGGTCGTGCCCCCGGAATTAGGTGGATCTGCACTTTTGCTCCTTGGAATTTCCCCAGGCCTGGTTCGAACAGCGAAGGAAATTTGTTTAAGACCTGTGCACACAAAGTGTCGTCAGCGGGCGATAGTGCTTGGATGTTGTCCCAGTTCCAGCGTATCTTTCCCAGCCAGCTCCTGCTGAGCAGCGTGGGACCATCACCCGGTACCACCCAGAGTGGTAGCTTGTGCACCGCTCCATTGTAGGAGACCTTTACGGTAGCACTGCTGATTACAGGAATCAGTTCTTTCGTGTAATTTCTTAGTTTCGTGCAAATTGGAGTTAAGACTGGCCTTGAGGCCTTGTTGCACCACAACCTTTCAAAAGTCTTTTTGCCCATGATGGACTGGCTCATGCCCGTGTCCAGCTCCATTGACACTGGGAGTCCATTTAGTTCAACCTTCAGCATTATCGGGGGACATTTCGTGGTGAATGTGTGCACCCCATGTACCTCTGCCTCCTCTATCAGAGGTTCTGTTTCGTCGTGATCCTCCGTGGATCTGTCCTCCTCTGCAATGTGGTGGTTTGCAGGTTTAGCAGGCCTAGCAGCTCGCCTGCACAATCGTTGGAGGTGTCCCATTGTTCCGCAGCCCTTGCAAATGTATCCTTTGAATCAGCATGAATGGAAACAACAATCACCCTCGCAGCGTCAACAAGGTGTTAATGGCCTTGCATTCATCACCCATGATGGTGGACTCTGAGACATCTGCGGACATGTAGCTGCAGGTATGTGTGACCTGCCCTGTCCGTTACGATTTGAAAACAACATCACTTTATTCACAGTACTTGTAGCAGCACTTGTGTGCTGAGAGATTTGCTTAGTATTGTCACTGGTGGCAATGAACGCCTGGGCTATTGCTATGGCCTTACTCAAGGTTGGGGTCTCTACAGTCAAAAGTTTGCAAAGTATGGTTTCATGGCCAATGCCAAGTATGAAAAAGTCTCTGAGCATGTGCTCCAAATGTCCTTCAAATTCGCAATGTCCTGCAAGGCGTCTCAACTCGGCGACACAACTCGCCACTTTGTGGCCTTCAGATCGTTTGTTGGTGTCGAACCGGTACCTCGTCATCAGAACGCTTTCCTTCGGGTTCAAATGCTGTCGGACCAGTGTGCACAAATCATCATACGATTTCTCCATGGGTTTCGCTGGAGTGAGCAGATTCTCCATGAGGCCATACGTTGGTGCCCCACAGACGGTGAAGAGGATCGCTTTACGTTTGGCAGCGCTGTCTTCCCCATTTAGCTCGTTGGCTACGAAGTATTGGTCGAGTCGCTCCACAAAAGTTTCCCAATCATCTCCCTCCGAGAATTTCTCCAGGATGCCCACTGTTCTCTGCATCTTTGGGTTCGCTATCTTTGTCTCGTCGCCAGTTGGAGTGTATGGAGAAAGAGTCAGACTGAACACTGTGAGCTCAAAGTAAAGTGTGACCTTAGTCTTTTATTGCAGATCTCCAGAGTGCCTTTCCAACCTGTGAAGCACTCTTAAATACCTGTGCTCCCAAGGGATTATGAAATCCCTTGGGACTCCAGGGAATGAGCCCTCTGGTGGCTGTACAGAGTAAATACAAGTCCAGATATATGACAGTCACTGAAGCAACATTTGATTGTTGAGGCCTGTATATGTGTGCATTGTCGCAATGGAGGCTCCCTTTTATGTCCGAGTTACAGCTGCATGTAATGGACACACACTTGTTGAGGACTCATGACACTGCTACTCAGCAAGCCTTATTTGCTTTGCAGGCGAAGATTTCTCACAACCGTGTTGAGCAACAGGTGGTGGCGAGCATGAGCTCCAGCAGTTCCCTCACCTTGAAGAAAGGGTTCAGAGGCTAGTGGGCCCACATGTTGCCTTCCCTGTGGCCGCCGGTCGTGCCGATCCCGCTGGGGACAATATCGGTAAGTGAAGGCCTTCCTTTAATGCCATTTGTCCCTGAAAATGCCAACACCAACTGCACATTTGCTTACGATAGTGCACTAGTTGCAGGCTGCAATGCCCTACCTCACCCTAACGGGAGCCCTTGTGCCATGTTTGATTGCAAATGAGACCCCAAGTGTGAGCCAAAGCCAAGACGACAGCATTGAGGGCACTGGCAGCCGAGGCCAGGGAGAGACCGCTGATGTGAGTGGGAGGCAAAGCCATGATGACAGCCTTGAGGGCACTAGCAGCCAAAGCCATGACAAGATCCTAGAGGCCATTGGGAGCGAAAGCCATGATGATACCCTAGAGGCCACTCCATCTATTGATGTCCTGTCCGATGAGGCCGAGGAAAAGGGGGACACTGCTGCCAGCACCGCGTCTCTGCTTCCTACACTTGCACGCCCCAACTCAGATACTGGGAGTATGCGGTCGGGAATGTTAGATTTAGCAGAGGGGTCTACACTGGATGCACAGGGGTCTAGCGGGCTGCAGCATGGTGAAGAACAAGGCAAACTCAGGTGCGATCTCACCAGTGGGCGAGGTCGCATATGAGTTTTGCTGAAGAGGACTCAGACGAGCCCATCGAAGTTGGGGCTTATGAAAGAAGGGTGGAGGCCATGCATTCCCAGATGTTGGGGGAAATGGCAAGGGTGCGGGAGAGCCTGTCGCAAGTGGTCAGGAGTGTGGAGGAGTCCATATCCCACATTGTGGACAGTTCTGCGCACATCATGGAGCCCATCATTGCCAGTGTGCAGACGATGGTGGATGCCCAGAGTGTCAGTGCGGATCCAGCTGTGATGCCGCTTGCCATTGCCAATGTTGTAGCTGCCATTATAGCACAGGCGCAAGGGAGCTAACATCTCAGTGCTGCATTGGATAGGATGGACGCGGCCCTGGAAGCTTAGAATGCTCTTATGTGCTCTGGCCAATCGGCCACGGAGCGTCTTACTGGTGTTGTCTCTGGTGGCATTGAGACTGTGTCTGCTCTCAAGCAGTCTCAGCTGGATGTCACGCGCAAGCTGACCGTTGCCATCATGGCTGGGTCCACCACGGTCCACGGGGGACCTTCCGGTATCACACCACACCACCGACCTGTGCTCCCTCAGATTGGTGGCGATGGTGAGGTGTTGCCCCGGGGAGTGGCGCAGGCTCCTCAGACCAAGATGATAATGATGTGGTCTCTCAGGATCACAGCAGTCCTGAGCCCAGACCTGTCACTCCGATAATGCCGACAAGCATGGACTCGCCCGAGTCACGTTCGACTGAACGCACGAGGGGGATGTGGCCCAGTCTGCCGCCGGTCCTTCCAGGGCCAGAGCTGGACGAGGGCATCCTAGAAGGACATCTGTAGTTTTCACATCTAAAACACAGCAGCCTTCCCAGACCCATGATGCAGCCACAGGGGAGACACTGCGGCGTAGTTCGAGAATAGACTTGTGTAAGAGGGGTTATAAGGAGATGCACAAGGGTGATAAATGATTATGTGTATGTTTTTTCCACCTTTATTTCTCATGCAATAAACCCTTGTTCTGTGTTCCCATACCTGTGCAGTTCTCTCATTTCACTGTGGGTAATGATGTGTGAAAGTGTTCATTGGGTTGGCCATGGAGATGCAAAGATGAAGAGTGAAGTGGGCATGAACTCATCGGAAACGAGCAGCAATGAGACGGTTCTGCACTTCCTTTGCAGTGTTTGGATGGTGACGCCGCCTCCTGCGTGGCCGGCAACCCACATCCTGGTCCTCCTCCGGCGCCTCCTCCTCCTCGTATGTGCCGTGCTCCTGTGCTTCCTCCTCCTGGTCCTCCACCTCAGGTGGTACTGCTGGCTCATCCTCCAATGGTTGTGGCCTGATGATTGTCAGGTTGTGAAGCATACAGCAGATGACCACGAATAGGGAGACCTGCTCAGTCGAGTACTGCAACAATCCACCAGAGCGATCCAGGCAACGGAACCTCTCCTTAAGGATCCCGATGCACTGCTCAATTAAGCACCTGGTGGCTGAATGACAGTCATTGTAGGCTTGCTGCGCAGCAGTCCTGGGGATGCAAAGGGCAGTCAGCTGCCAAGTGCACAGTGGGTAACCCTTGTCTCCAAGAAGAGCCAGCTGCAATCTTGGTTTGAGCCAGCAAACATGCCGGGCACACCGGTCTGGCGCAGGATGAAAGCATCGTGGCTGCTGCCAGGATACCGGGCATCAACTGCCATGATTTTGCAGTTGTGGTCGCACACCAGCTGCACGTTGAAGGAGTGGAATCCCTTGCGGTTTCTGAACATCTCGGGATTGTTCTGTGGCACCCTCAATGCGACGTGGGTGCAATCTATGGTGCCCTGAACCCTGGGGAAACCAACAATTCGCACAAATCCGGTCTACCGCTCCAATTGCTTCTCCCTGCTCATCGGGAAGGAAATGTAGTTGCTCCTTCTCTGACAGAGAGTATCTGTAACTTGACTTGACTGATGGAGCGATGCGCGGCGAACTGATATGCCTGCTGTAGCAGATTGGTAAGAGCCAGTGGCATAGAAATTGAGTGCTATGGTCACTTTGCGATGCTCAGAGCTGTCCTCGGCCTTGTCTGAGGTTGGAGGATTGGCTGCAGGAGATTGCACAGCTCCCGGACGATGTCCTTCAGACAGCAGGTCCCTCCTGGGCCACCTTTCTGAGTTGAGGTCTGTCGCCATTTCTACGGCCTTCTGCATGATGGGCATCCATGTGTGCTACGTCCCTTGTCCGC
Organism: Pristiophorus japonicus; assembly: GCF_044704955.1. NCBI lineage: Eukaryota > Metazoa > Chordata > Chondrichthyes > Pristiophoridae > Pristiophorus > Pristiophorus japonicus. The sequence goes on from NC_091977.1 coordinate 431,111,158, forward strand.
TGCCTCTGGAGCCATTGGAGATAGCGCTGTCTTCGCCTGCGTGCCTCCCTGCTGCGCACAATATGCAGGAGGTGTTCCGCTGCCAGCACTGAGCCCATTGCCTCCGCAAGCACAACGTCCACAATGAGGCCTCTGTGTTGTACAGATTGAGGACCCTAGCCCACTAGTACTCAATGCTGCTCTGAGCAAGGCAACTGACAAACTTGTGAGATTCCAAAAAATTCTCAGCCAAAAAAATGGAGATGCACGGAACACGCCTTTAAAGTCCATTGGCGGTCTTGAGCCGGCACTGTGCACTGATCCAACAAACTGTCGGCGGCACCAACAAGTGGCCGGAAGACTTTTTGACCTGAATTTTCCTTCCAGGATGGAGCCGCCGCGCTCTGATGTCGTTAAGGACGGATCTGCAGGAGTGGGGCAGAAGTGGGGCGGAAGTAGGGGGAGTAGGGCGGAAGTGGGGGGAGCGGGGCGGATCCTCATACTGCAGCAAAAAGCCCTGAGGGCAATTCCGCATACATCGGCCACTCCGCCGCAAGTCAGCGGCCATTCCGCGCCGCCCCATGGTTGCTGCTTTCCGGCGGCCATAGGCCTTATCAGAATGCCAAATTTCAGCCCCCATATCTTAATACCTTGGTTAGCAAAAATCTACTGATCTCAGGTTTAAAATTATCAATTGGGTTAGCATCTTTTTGTGGGGGAGAGTTCCACACTTCTACCACTTCTGTGAAGTGGGTCAAAGGGAGCTAGTAGAGAAAATATGTCGGCAATTTTCTGAGAAGTGCATAAACAATAGGGCAGTAACAGTAGGGGATTTCAACCACCCTAATATTAACTGAGATAGAATTAGTGTAAAAGGAGTAGAGGGCACACAATTTCCAAAATGCACTCAGGAGAACTTTTTTAGCGAGTACGTAACAAGCCCAACAAGAGAGGGGGCAGTTCTGGACTTAGGTTTAGGGAATGTAACTGGGAAGGTGGCAGGGGCATCAGTGCGAGAGCATTTTGGTGGTAGTAATCATAATTCAGTTAGATTTAGCATAGTTATGGAAAAGGACAAAGATAGACGAGGTATAAAAGTTCTCGATTTAGAAAAGGTAATTTTTACTAAGCCCGAGATGTGATTTAGCAAAAGTAGACTGGAAATAGCTACCTGAAGTTAAATCAATGTCGGAGGCATTCAAAGAGGAGATACAAACATTGAAAATAGGTGCAGGAGTACGCCATTCGGCCCTTTGAGCCTGCACCACCATTCAATATGATCATGGCTGATCATGCACTTCAGTATCCCATTCCTGCTTTCTCTCCATATACCTTGATCCCTTTAGCCATAAGGGCCACATCTAACTCCCTTTTGAATATATCTAACTAAATGGTCTTAACAACTTTCTGTGGTAGAGAATTCCACATGCTCACCACTCTCTGAGTGAAGAAGTTTCTCCTCATCTCGGTCCTAAATGGCCTACCCCTTATCCTGAGACTGTGACCCCTCGTTCTGGACTTCCCCAACATCGGGAACATTCTTCCTGCATCTAACCTGTCCAATGGCGTCAGAATTTTATATGTTTCTATGAGATCCCCTCTCATTCTTCTAAATTCCAGTGAATATAAGCCGAGTCGATCCAGTCTTTCTTCATAAGTCAGTCCTGTCATCCCGGTAATCAGCCTAGTGAACCTTCGCTGCACTCCCTCTGTAGCAAGAATATCCTTCCTCAGAGTAGGAGACCAAAACTGTACACAATATTCAAGGTGCGGCCTCACCAAGGCCCTGTACAACTGCAGTAAGACCTCCCTGCTCCTATACTCAAATCCTCTCGCTTTGATGGCCAACATGCCATTTGCCTTCTTCACCGCCTGCTGTACCTGTATGCCAACTTTCAATGACTGATGTACCATGGCATCCAGGTCTCGTTGCACCTCCCCTTTTACTAATCTGTCACCATTCAGATAATAATCTGCCTTCCTGTTTTTACCACCCAAAGTGGATAACCTCACATTTATCCACATTATACCACATCTGCCAAGTATTTACCCACTCACCTAACCTGTCCAAGTCACCCTGCAGCCTCTTAGCATCCTCCTCATAGCTCGCACTGCCACCCAGCTTAGTGTCATCTGCAAACTTGGAGATATTACATTCAATTCCTTCATCTAAATCATTAATGTATATTGTAAATAGCTGGGGTCCCAGCACTGAACCTTGCGGTACCCCACTAGTCACTGCCTGCCATTCTGAAAAGGACCCATTTATTCCTACTCTTTGCTTCCTGTCTGCCAACCAGTTCTCTATCCACATCAGTACATTACCCCCAATACCATGTGCTTTAATTTTGCACACTAATCTCTTGTGTGGGGCCTTGTCAAATAAGTCTAAATACACCACATCCACTGGCTCCCCCTTGTCTACTCTACTAGTTACATCCTCAAAAAATTGTAGAAGATTTGTCAAGCATGATTTCCCTTTCATAAATCCATGCTGAGGGTCCAGAGCAAATATGTTCCCATAAAGAAAAAGGGTGGGACTCCCAAATATAGAGCCCCCTGGATGTCAAGGAGCATACCAGGGTACAGGGTAGGATAAAGAAAAAAAGGGCAGCTTTTGTCAGATACTGAGAGCTCAATACTACAGAAAACCTAGAGGAGTAGAGAAAGTGCAGGGGTGAAATTAAAAAGGAAATTGGGAAAGCAAAGAAAGGTTATGAAAAAATATTGGCAAGTACATAAAGAACAAGAGAATAACTAAGGAAGCAGTCAGGTCTATCAGGGACCAAAAATGTAAAATATGTGTGGAGGTGGAAGATGTGGGTATGATTCTTAATGAATACTTTGGGTCTGCCTTTACAGGAGAAGGACGATACAGACATTCAGAAGAATGAGAGGTGATCTTCTCGAAATGTATAAGATTATGAGGGGGCTTGACAAGGTGGATGCAGAGAGGCTGTTTCCACTGATGGGGGAGACTAGAACTAGAGGGCATGATCTTAGAATATGGGGCTGCCCATTTAAAACAGAGATGAGGAGAAATTTCTTCTCTCAGAGGGTTGTAAATCTGTGGAATTCGCTGCCTCAGAGTGCTGTGGAAGCTGGGACATTGAATAAATTTAAGACAGAAATAGACAATTTCTTAAACCATAAGGGGAAAAGGGGTTATGGGGAGCGGGCGGGGAAGTGGAGCTGAGTCCATGATCAGATCAGTCATGATCTTATTGAATGGCGGAGTAGGCTCGAGGGGCCATATGGTCTACTCCTGCTCCTATTTCTTATGTTCTTATGTTCTTATTGTAGTTAAGGAGAAGGAGTGTGAAATATTAGAAGGGATAAATATGTAGAGAGAGGAAGTATTAATAGGTTTATCATCTTTGAAAGTAGATAAATTGCCAGATGAAATGTGTCCCAGGCTGTTAAGAGAAGCAAGAGAGGAAATAGCAGAGGCTCTGACCATCATTTTCAAATCCTCTCTGGCTATAGGTGTGATTCCAGAGAACTGGAAGACAATAATGTTTCTCCATGGTTTAATAAAGGAGAAAGGGATAGACCGAGTAATACAGGCCAGCCAGCCTAACCTCGGTGGTGGGAAAATTATTAGAAAAAATTCTGAGGGACAGTATAAATCATCATTTAGAAAGTCACAGATTAATCAAGGATAGTCAGCATGGATTTGTTAAGGGAAGGTTGTGTCTGACCAACTTGATTGAATGTTTTGAGGAGGTAATGAGGAGGGTCGATGAGGGTATTGCATTTGATCCCCTACATGGACTTTAGCAAGGGCTTTGACAAGGTCCCACATGCAGGTTGGTCAAAAAAAATAAAAGCCCATGGGATACAAGAGAGAATCTCAAGTTGGATCCAAAATTGGCTCAGTGGCAGGAAGCAAAGGGTAATGGTTGATGGGTGTTTTTGTCACTGGAAAGCTTTGCCAGTTGGGTTCCACAGGTTTCAGTAATGGTCCCCAGCCTTTTGTGGTATATATCAATGATTTAGACATCAATGTAGGGGGCATGATTAAGAATTTTGCCGATGATACAAAAATTGGCCTTGTAGTTGATAGTTGTAGATTGCAGAAAGATCTCAATGGACTGTTCAGGTGGCCAGAAAAAGTGGCAAATGGAATTCAATCCGGAGAAATGTGAGGTAATGCATTTGGGGAGGGCTAACAAGGCAAGGACATAAGAAATAGGAGCAGGAGTAGGCCATTTGGCCCCTCGAGCCTGCTCCGCCTTCAATAAGATCATGGCTGATCTGAAGGGAATACACAATAAATGGTAGGATACTGCGAAATGTAAAGGATCAGAGGGTCCTTGGAGTGCATGTCCACAGATCCCTGAAGGTAACAGGACAGGTGGTTAAGAAGGCATATGGTATAATTTCCTTTTTTAGCCAAAGCATAGAATATAAGAGCAGAGAGGTTATGCTACTTAGGCCACAGCGAGAGCACTGCATACAGTTCTGGTCACCACATTACAGGAAAGGTGTGATTGCACTAGATAGGGTACAGAGGAGATTTAGGAGAATGTTGCAAAGCCTGAAGAATTTTAGCTATGAGGAATTGGATAGACTGGAGTTGTTTTCTTTGGAACAGATAGAATGGATAGGAAGCACCTACTTCCCTTAGCAGAAAGGTGAATAATCAGGGGGCATAAATTTAAAGTAATTGGTAGAAGGATTAGAGGGGAGTTGCGGAGAACTTTTTTCACCCAGAGGGCGGTGGCGATCTGGAACGCACTGCCTGAAAGGGTGGTAGAGACGGAAACCCGCACCACATTTTAAAAATAGAGTGACGGAGCCCGCTCTCTTCCCGGCTTTTTCCTACAGTGCCGAAGACCCAGAGCCCGCTCCCTTTCTGGCTTTTTTTCTAGTCTTGAAGACCCAGAGCCTGCTCTGTTCCCAGTATTTTTTCCCCAGAGCCTGTGATTTGCGAATCGATAAACCAAAAAAAACACTTAGACTGCACATACGCAACTACTTTAACTTCGTTGGCAGCAGTTGCTGCCTTTAAAAAAACATTTGGATATGCATTTGAAGTGCCATAACCTGCAAGGCTATGTATCCTGAGCTGGGAGTTAGGTATGGCTCTTATGGCTAAAGGGATCAAAGGGTATGGAGAGAAATCAGGAAAGGGATACTGAGGTGAATGATCAGCCATGATCTTATTGGATGGTGGTGCAGGCTTGAAGGACTGAATGGGCTACTCCTGCACCTATTTTCTATGTTTCTATGAAAGTGGAATTAGGCTGGATAGCTCTTTTTCGATTGGTGCAGACACGATCGGCCGATTGGCCTCCTCTGTGCCATAAATTTCTATGATTCAAAGTGTTTCCTAACTTTTCCCCTGAATGGCCTGGTTCTGATTTTAAGGTTATGTCCCCTTGTCCTCAACTCCCCAGGCAGCGGAAATAATTTCTCTCTATCGGCCCTATCAATTCCTTTCAAAATCCTTAAAATCTCAATCAAATCACCCCTTAACCTTCTATATTCCAGGGATTACAAGCTTAAAGAGATTCATGGACAACCTGTTTTAGAGCGATTCCAGGTTTAATAATGTGAATCAAGATTGGAAGTCAAGAGTGTGTTAAACGTCGCTGCACAGTGAACTTTGCCCCCACCTCCTGGCAATTATAGTCAGGAACTGGAAGCCAACCGCCTAAATTAGCACTGCATTTTTATAAGCTGCCAGTTAGAAAAAGAGACACATGGAGCAAAGAGTAGATGTTAGCACCATGGGGTGGCATTTCCTGACCTCTACCACCCAGAAGAACAAGGGCACCACCACCTTATAGTTTCCCTCCAGCTCACACACCATCTTGACTTGGAAATATGTCGCCGTTCCTTCATCGTTGCTGGGATAAAATCCTGTATCTTCCATCTTCTCAAGGGCAATTAGGGATGGGCAATAAATGCTGAGTTTGCCAGCGACGCCAAATCCCATGAATGAATAAAAAAATAAAAAAATGAAAATGACATAGTATTTACAGCACAGAAACAGGCCATTCAGATCAACAGGCCCATGTCGGTATTTATGCTCCACATAAGCCCCCTCCCACCTTTCTTCACCTAACCCCAGCAACATATGCTTCTATTCTGTGTTTATCTAGCTTCCCCTTAAATGCATCTATACTATTCGTTTCAACTACTCCTTCTGATTGCAACTTCTACATTCTAACCATTCTCTGGGTAAAGAAGTTTCTCCTGAATTCCCTATTGGATTTATTAGTAACTATCTTACATTTATGGCCTCTCGTCTGGTCTCGTCCACAATTAGAAACATCTTCGGGGAGGCGGGGGGGGGGGGGGAAATTGCCCCCTTCTTTAGGCCCGTTACAGCCTCTAATGGGGCAGTAAGGCCTTTCCGCCCGGGGTGGGGCGGGGCGGGGTTGACCCATTCGCAACTGCCCCTGAGCAGGGGGCAGAGGGAATGGATTTCCGCCGTGCCCTGTGTTTCCACTCCACCTGGCGCATTGACCCCTTACCGCCTGGTGCGCTGACCCCTTACCGCCCCGCGGGGGAAATTGCCCCACGGGTGCAGGGCCACCGCTGATTGGTACCCCCGACAGCTTTGCGCAGCGGGAAGCTGCCAGTGGCTGGGCGGTGCGGCCAACCTTAAAGGGGAGGGCGCACTGCCGCCATTTTGTTTTAATTGTTGACTCGGCAATAGCAGCCGCTGGTTCGGCCGCGCCGCCAACAGGCAACCCGGCACCCCCTCTTGCGTGCCGGGCCACTGACCCAGCCGATCACCTCCCTGGTGGCTCAGTGGGCTCTACGTCAGCCAAGTAGTGTCCCTCCCCTTTAAGCGAAGGGGAGGGATGTTGCGACGCGTCAAAGCAACGCGGCACGTCCGCGGGACGATGACAACGCCCCACTACCGATGCAAATCTGCCCCTACACTGCCTCAAAAAGTGCCCCAAAGAACTGGGAGGCGGTGTCAGAGTTAAAAAGCCGAAAATCTGGCTCTTCCCTCTGACTCCCGCCGGGCGGTAAATTTCCAGTTAATTCAAAGTGCCCTCCCCAATTTCCCATGGAGGGCAATCTTGGCCCCTTTCTCTACGTGTACCCTATCAAACTTTTTCATAATCTTAAAGACCTCTATCAGGTCTCCCCTCAGTCTTCTCGTTCCCAGAGAAAAGAGACCCAGCGTGTTCAATCTTTCCTGATAGGTATAACCTCTCAGTTCTGGTATCATTCTAGTAAATGTTTTTTACACCTTCTCCAGAGCCTCCATAATTTTTATAATATGGAGACAGAACTGTTGTGTAATGCCAGCAGTTTTCTTTTTTTGGCTGGGCCCCTGAAGTCCTGATCTCTGTCGTTCTCATCAAAGCTAGGAGAGGATCTTGCCCTCCAGCGAGCTCGCTCCTGGGCTGTACTAGCCACCAATAGCTGCTGTTTTCCACTGTGGTTGCATATTTTGCCATGTGCTAACACCTCTAGCTCACTATCTACCCTACATGGAGTGCCAATGTCTGAGCTGGTGCCTGGTAGGGATGGACTGTGTGATGGTGCATTTTCAGGAGGATTGTCCTCCTTCAAGGTATCTTGTTGTGTTGGACCATCCTACTGCTGAAAAGGACCTAGAAGAAAAAGAAAATGGAATTAGGATGGCAGATAAAAGCTTAACATTTTCAGGTGATAGTCTTGAGAATGCAAATCGAAGTTGTGAAGGTTGCTGCATATTTGTTGAGGTGAATGAATGGCTAAAAGTAATATGCAGACACCCTGCTGAGGTAAGCCACCAACCTCTCCATCCCCAATACTCATAACTCTGCCTGGGACAATAATCCCTGGGGCTTCCTGCTCTGATTGGGTGAGGGCTATGATGTTAAGTACTCCTCCCCCGGTCTTACTACTCTTCATTACATTATGCTCAGTCTTGTCTTACAGAAAGTTGGGGAGTTACTATGGGGCTTGTGCATATGGTGGATGTGTTAGTTGGAGAAGAAGCCAGATGGAGTTATACTGAATGTAAAGTCAAGCATGTGATGTGAAGTGAAAAAGGAGTGGTGGGATGAGTTGGTGGTTCTGCAAATGATAGAATGTGAGACGAGAATGGTGTTAGTATGTGGTGTGAAGAGAGGAAAGGAAGAGATGAGTGTGTTTGCAATCAGAAAGAGAGATGTTGCAGTGTGATTATATGTTGAAGGATGCGATGGCAGGGAGGAAATTGTTGTGAGAGGTAGGGGAGAGGATGAATAAGTGTTGACAGTGGTGTTGAGAGAGATGGAGAGATGAAGAGCTGTACTTGCCCTTGCTGCTCTTGTGAGGTAATTGAATCTCTTTCTCCATTGCACACAGGTCCTGGAAGGGATGCTGGTGGCACTGATCCTGAGCCCCTCTGTCAGGGCCTGTTTGACAGTGGCCTTGGGGATGCTCCTGTAGGTGCTGGGAAAGAGTAAACCCCTCCTGGATCGCATTTTCTCCACTAGGATGTCCAGGGATGCATTTGAAAGCGAGACTCACCAGTCTCCTGGAAATGTGCTCCACAGTTGTTGAAAGATAAATACAGGCAAGGGAGGGAACCTTGCTTTGAGAGATGATTCACTATTTTAAGTAGCCATCAGCAGTCACGCTGGAATGCATTTGTGATGTGAGCGGGCTGGCCCAATCGCCATGTGATTGACAGGCAAGCCTGTTAATCTTATTACAATGAGGACCAGGAGTTAAAATGGCACGACTTCATGCCAAAAATGCCATGCCCAATCTGCTCTCTGCCCCCAGGTTAAAACTGTCCATTGTCACTACCATAGGTGCCATCAGATGTTTTCTGAGAGTTGCAGTTACAGGTGTGTTCATTGCTTGTCCTTGAAGAAGTTATATATTATAGCAATTACTGCTAAAATTCAGCTTTAAAAAAATAATCTTTTTTCTCAAAGAAACTTTCTTGTGCATGTCCAACAATTGTCTTTTGTGAAGGATTATTTTCCTCATGCTTAGTTACAGAAGCTTTTTTGAGATTGAGAGATTATGCTGTGAACACATTAAATGGCTTTGTGCAGGCATTTCGGTTATGGCACTTGCAGAATTGCTGGGGTGTGAAAATAAAATAAGGAGTGAATTGGAATAGTGATGAGTTTTGCTTAATTTGAAGAATTACACAGAGATCCCTATGTTTGGGATTTTACCACAGTGCACTCTTATGACGTATGATGCAGATAGTTTGCTTGTTTGTGGTGAGTTGCAATGCCTGGTTAGGTTCTGTAACTTTGAGAGTAGTTTTCAGTTTGTTTGCAGAAGGAGGTCCCATTGTTACTGTGCAAGAATTTGGGAATGAGCCCAGATTGTCTGTAGAGTGGTCAACATCCACAGCAAAATGCGAAGAGTGACATTGATAATCATTCAGAGAATACTGGACCAAGAGCTAGCTCTGTCGAGCCCGTGTGGTGGCTGATGTGCAACGGCCACCACACGTTAAAAAAATCCATGCACAGGCATCTTCCACCCCCTCAATTGGGGTTCAGGACCTGGAATATTAGGTCCTTCATTGAAACACCTGTGAACTCATCCTTTTTTGGCGTGGAAGCAAGCCATCCTCATTTTGAGGGATTGCCTATGATGATGATGATAAATGGATTGGGAACTTTAGACCGTCAGTCAGGTCCACCTGAGAGCACAAAATTCTGTTCCCATTCCTACAAACCGTGTTTAGGTTCATTTTATTTTATTTTTAAAATGATTGCAATGTGCAATGGTTTTGACAGAGCATAATGCATTTGAATGATATTCCTCTGTCTCTATTTTAATGAAGGGTATTAACCATGTATTTTAAATAGGTAAACACCTCCGTTAAATAAAAGACTGAGGAATGTCATACAAGCGTGTTAAGCATTCACCTGCTATTATCAGCTATGCTCATTTCTAACTACATGTTTGAAATGCACAGCTGGTTGCTCAGCATCTAAGGGCTCAATTTTCCCCAGTACTTGTGCCTTTTTTTGGTGTAGGCTACTTTTTCTGGCCGAACTTAAAAATCCCCAGTTTCCCCAATCAATTTGCACCAGTGTAACTCAATTAGTTACGTTTTTTTTAGCTAAGTTTTTTTTCTCAAAAGGGGGCATTACCAGCCATTTACGCCAATTCTGGCCATTTAGGCAACTTTGGCCAGCTAATAGTTACTCCATTTCTAGTTAGGCCAGTGTATGTGGCCTCTTGAGAAAACCCTTGCAGAGAGTTAAAGAAATCGGCGCAGGTAAGGAAATCGGCGCAGATAAGTGCAGCAGATGCCCGGACAGCAGCAGCAGGAAAGGTAAGAGAGAGGGGATAAGAGAGGTGGGGGAGGAAGAGAGAGGTGGGGGGGGGGGGGAGAGGGGGTGTGGGGAAGCCTTTCGGGTGTAGTTAGGTGCAGGGACCAAGAGGGAGGAGACCACTTGGCCTGGGCTAGGGACGGGGGAGCAGACAGGGAGGATACTCGGCCAGGGCTAGGGGCGGGAGAACGCACCGGCAAATCCTTGGGCCAGGGCCAGGGAACGGACCGGGAGACCACTCGGCCAGGGCTAGGGGCGGGAGAGCGTACCAGCAAGCCCTTTGGCCAGATACAGAGATTGAGAGAGAGATCGGAGAATCGAAATGGTGGGGAACGAGAATGGAACTTGACCGGCAAGCCCTTCCGGAAGGGTTGGAAGTAAGTTGCTATTATGTGTTTTTCAATTCTTTTAATGTGTTAGGAGCTGGCTGTATGCTTCACTTTGCAGCCTCAGCTCGCATTGTGTTACCACTGCAGCCCGATCTTTTTGGCGCAGATCAAGGCTCCACCCCCAAAACTAAAGGTCGGGTTACGCCAGGCCAAAATGAAGAAATCTAACGGGGAAACTTTAGAATATTCTTTTTTGGCCAACTTGGGCCCAAAAAAATCAGGCGTAACTCTTCAAGTACTCAAAAAAAATGCTTCGGGGAAAATTGGGCCCATAAAGAGGAAAACTGGGTTTTGGTTTGGATGTGACGTGGCTGTAGGGTTTTGTTTCTGTGATATTGACTCATCCTTATCCCTCTTGAAACCACTTGACGTATATATTTTTTGTTTAAAATAGTTATATCAGTGAACTTTCAATTCATCTAATTACTGCGCCTGCCTCTGGGCTACCACAGGGTCAAATACCAGTTTGGATGCACTGCTGCTTAGGAGTATTAAAGATTTCAGTTTATAAATTAACATGATGTATCTGGGGTCATATTTAAAATATTTGTAACCCTTTCAAGAGAAATTATTTTTGGCTTAAAACACAAAATTACATACACTCTAAAATGTCAGAAGATGCATTAAATAATGTGTCAGAATTAACATTAGAACACCCCCTCCCCTCCAAAAGAAAATAAATCTCATGTTTCAGCACTCATATTTCCTTCAATAAGTTCTAAATCCATAATTGTGTACTTTAGTTTTTTTTCCCCTACTACAAAAATGAATGAATGTTATGTGTACCTGAAGTTTAAGTTATGACAAGCCCAAAGGTAGCGATTTGTGAGTGTGGGAAAGATTTCCTTTACACTGCTATCATTATGGGTTGGAAACCTAGCTGAGACAATGTTCAAATTGACAGCATGATGTGCTTGTGAACAGTCTTCAATAAACTGCTTAGTGGACTATAATGCAGATTTTTAAATTGACATTCACATTAACTTTTACTGAACAGGAGTGCCTAAAATTCAATGGCAATTGCACACTGTGTGCATTACTTGAAAGTACTGTGAATATGAGCTCTGCCTATGAGGCCAGTAAGCAGGGGTTCTCTTGCACTCACCCTGCTGTCTGGCTGCCTGGCTGCTAGCTAGAGGGTGACGAAAGCTACAGTAACAATGCTATGAATGCCCAAATAGTTTTACTATTCAAAGGAAGGAATGTTGAGGAAGACATAGAAACATGCACACGGTCTAGACAATATGTAATGATTCCCAATTTAAGAAAAGCATGCATTCAAAATTCTGTTTGTATAACAAAGAATTAGATGTATTGATGAATTAATTATACCTTCTGCTAATCGTTCCTTCCAACCTTGTGCCGCGTAAGCAAAGAATTCATTATTCAGGGCTGAAGCGCTGAGGCGAGAAATCCCATCACACCCAACCTGAAAACAAGGCATTCGCAGCATGAGAGATAGAATAAACCTTATATTATAGAAATATGTTGCTCCCATCAGTTATGAACAAAAGTTTCTAATTTTCTGCATACTTTATGCAGCAAACAGCCATGATTGATTAAACTGTTTGGCATAGAGATTGTAGCCAGTGAATTTGCCTCAGGTACAAATCGATATTGAACACTACCCCACAAAAATAATCTGAACATAAAAACAGAGAATGCTGAAAAACCCAGCGGGTCAGGCAGAATCTGTGGAGAGAAAAACAGAGTTAGCATTTCGGTTCGACGACCCTTCGTCAGAACTGCCAAATATTCGAAAAGAGCACATTCTTAAGCACTGAAAGGGGGAGGGGAAGAAAGAACAAACGGGAAGGTCTGTGATAGGGTGGAAGGCAGGAGAGATTAGAGAGACATAAGGGACGATGGTCGAATTGAAATGGTAATGTCAGAAGTCAGAAAAAGGTTAATCTGGATAGGATATGAATGGCATAGTAATTACCAGCTGCCATTATAACAAAGAGAAAAAAAAGGAGAGAGAAGAAAGAAAAAAAACATAAGATGGGTGGGGGGATGGGAAAGAGAGGCAAAGGTGGCCAGAGGTTATGCTGTGAAATTGTTGAACTTGATGTTGAGTCTAGAAGGCTATAAAGTGCCTAAACGAAAGATGAGGTGCTATTTCTTGAGCTTGCGCTGAACTTCATTGGAACAGTGGAGGAGTTTGAGAACAGAGATTTCAGAGTCGGAGTGGAATGGAGAATTAAAATGACAGGTAACCGGAAGCTCAGGGTCACAACGGAGGACTGAACGTTGCTCAGCAAAGAGGTCATCCAATCTACGCTTGTTCTCTGCAATGTAGAGGAGACCACATCGTGAGCAGCGAATACAGTATATTAATTTGAAAGAAATACAAGTAAATCGCTGCTTCACCTGGAAAGAGTATTTGGGGCCCTGGATAGTAGACAGTGTAATGTATTCAACTGTCATTATAACCCATGTATAAACGGACCTAAGTTGTACACCGTGAGAACATTGACCACTAGCTGGTGAACTTGTGGGACACACTTCTAATCTGGACTTCCAGGTATAAAAGGGGAAGCTCCACCCACCTTCATCACTTCAGTGCTGGAATAAAGGTTACTGGCCATAGAGTGACCTTCTCTCAAGTATGGGCCTCGTGAGCATTTATACTACATAGTAAGGACATATCATTGGCGACGAGAAACTGGGATTTAAACCACGCGAGCATGGCCACTAGCAGCACAGATGAGAGGTATTGTGTTGGTGATGATTGGGACGATTTTATTGAGAGACTACAGCAAAGTTTTGTCACTAAGGAATGGCTGCGACAGGATTCGGCCGACAAACGCAGGGCTCATCTCCTGACGGTTTGTGGATCCAGGACGTACTCCCTGATGAAGGACCTTCTAGTGCCAGAGAAGCCGGCGGACAAAACTTTTGAAGAGCTCAGTAAGTTGATCGGGGAACACTTTAAACCAGCGAGCAGCATGCACATGGCAAGACACCGGTTTTACACTCACCACCGGCAAGAAGGGCAAAGCGTTCCAGACTTCGTGGCAGATCTCCGGCGACTGGCGAGCCTATGTAAGTTCCCAGATGCATGCAGAATGGAGGTGCTGCGAGACTTTTTTATTGAGGGCATCGGGCATGCTGGGGTTTTCAGGAAACTGATTGAAACCAAAGACTTGACCCTGGAAACGGCGGCTTTGATGGCCCAGACATTTATCTCAGGGGAGGAAGAGACCAGAATGATGTTTGACAAAAATATTGGTTTAAATGCAGCAAATGGACAGGGAGTCAACATTGTTAACGCGGCACACAGTTCTCCAGGCAGACAGGGGCAATCGGACATGCCCGAGCATGTAGTCGAACCCAAAGGGGGAATTCAACAGAGACAATGGTTGGCTGTACGGCGATTCATGCCATCGCAAGGGACAATGCTGCCAGTAATGGGGCCATCAACTCCGGTCAATGGTGCGCTTAAGGACAGTTACAGAGACAGTCAGAGACGATCGACTGGTAATGGACCTTTTGTTTCCAACAATGGCTCATGTTGGAGATGTGGAGGCAAACAAACAGCCAGAGCTTGCAGGTATCAGCAATACACCTGCAGAAATTGCAACGTCAGCGGTCACTTGGCGCGTATGTGCAGGAAGCCTGCAGCCAGGTTGATGTACAAGGAGGACTGGCCCGATGTAAGCCCTACAAGGCCAAATGAACACTGGGGGAAATCGCTGGAAGCTGAAGTTCAGCGAGTTCATGTGGAGCACATATACAGTTCATACACCAGGAAACCACCGATAATGATGAAAGTGCTCCTCAATGGCATCCCAGTATTAATGGAGCTAGACATGGAGGCCAGCCAGTCCCTGATGAGTATCAAACAGTTCGACAAGTTGTGGGCATCCAAGGCTAGGAGGCCAAAATTAATGCCGATTGACGCACAGCTACGGACATATACAAAGGAGATCATTCCGGTGCTAGGCAGCGCCACGGTAGTCGTGACCCACAAAGATTCGGAGAACAGGTTGCCACTCTGGATTGTCCCGGGGGATGGTCCCGCTCTACTGGGGAGGACTTGGCTTGCTGTCATGAACTGGAAATGGGACGGTGTCAATGCAATTTCTTCTGTGGAGCGAATATCATGCTCACAGGTCCTGAACAAATTTGACTCATTATTTCAACCCGGCATTGGCACTTTCATAGGGAGCAAGGTAGTGATTCACATAAACCCGGACGCCAGGCCAGTACACCACAAGGCCAGAGCATTGCCGTACGTGATGCGGGAAAAGATAGAAGGCGAATTGGACCGCCTGCTGAGGGAAGGCATCATCTCGCCAGTCGAATTCAGTGACTGGGCGAGCCCGATTGTGCCTCAAGGCGTATGGGTTGGTCAGGATCTGTGGTGATTAAAAGGCCACCATCAATCGGGTGTCACTCCAAGACCAGTACCTGCGACCAAGGACCTCTTTGCGACGTTATCCTGTGGCAAACTTTTTTCAAAATTGGACCTGACCTCAGCTTACATGACCCAGGAGCTGGCGAGTGAGTCGAAGAAGCTGACCACCATCACGATACACAAAGGATTGTTTGAGTACAACAGATGTCCGTTCAGGATTTGCTCGGCTGCCGCGATCTTTCAACGAAATATGGAAAGCCTTCTCAAGTCAATTCCAAGGACGGTGGTTTTTCAAGACGACATCCTCATCACGGGTTGTGATACTGAAGAACACCTCCACAACCTGGAGCAGGTGCTACGCAGACTGGACCGGGTAGGGCTGCGACTGAAAAAAGCGAAGTGCGTCTTCTTAGCTCCAGGGGTAGAATTCCTGGGGATGAGGGTAGCAGCAGTCAGGAGCAGACCTACTGAGTCCAAAACGGAAGCGATCCAGAGAGCATCCAGACCCCGTAACACGACAGAGCTGCGTTCGTTCCTGGGGCTCCTGAACTATTTTGGTAACTTTCTTCCCAAATTGAGCATGCTGTTAGAGCCGCTACACGTGCTCCTATGCAAAGGTCGCAAATGGGTCTGGTGGACAGCCAGGAATGGGCTTTTAATAGAGCACGCAATTTGTTTTGCTCCAACAATCTGTTAACGCTATATGACCCATGTAAGAAACTTGTTTTAACGTGCAATGCATCATCCTATGGGGTCGGGTATGTGCTGCAGCATATTAATGCCAAGGGTCAGTTACAGCCGGTAGCTTATGCCTCCAGAAGTCTGTCCCAGGCAGAAAGGGGCTACGGGATGGTAGAAAAGGAAGCGCTTGCATGTGTATATGCAGTAAAAAAAAATGCACCAGTACCTGTTTGGCAGGAAATTTGAGCTGGAGACAGATCACAAACCCCTAACGTCCTTTTGGCCGACAACAAGGCCATAAATGCAAATGCATCGGCCCGCATACAGAGGTGGGCACTCACGTTAGCTACCTATGACTATACAATTTGGCACAGAACGGGCACTGAAAACTGCGCCGATTCACTCAACAGGCTCCGAAGAGCCACCACCGAGAGGGCAACCGAGCATGCTGCTGAGATGGTCATGGCTGTTGAAGCTTTTGAAAGCGAAGGCTCACCCGTGACAGCCCGTCAGATCAAAGACGAACAGAGACCTGCTACTGTCTTTAGTCAAGAAATGTGTCCTGATTGGGGACTGGGCAGCCACGTACGGGGCATGCCCTGAGGAATTCAAACCATTTCACAGGTGCAAGGATGAACTCTCGATTCAGGCCGATTGCCTACTGTGGGGAAACCGAGTATTCATGCCCCAGATGGGCAGAGAGATGTTCATCAGAGAACTCCACAATGAGCACCACGGCATTGTCAAGATGAAGGCAATTGCCAGGTCACACGTTTGGTGGCCAGGGATAGATGCAGATCTGGAACTTTGTGTTCGCAGGTGCAACACGTGTGCCCAGCTGGGCAATGCGCCCAGGGAAGCCCCCTTAGCCCCTGATCCTGGCCCGCCAAGCCATGGTCACGCATCCATGTGGACTACGCAGGTCCTTTCATGGAAAAAATATTTTTGGTTGTAGTAGACGCCTACTCCAAATGGATCGAGTGTGACATCTTAAATTCAAGCACATCCTCTGCCACGGTAGAAAGTCTACGGGCAATGTTCGCCGCCCATGGTGAACCGGATGTCTTGGTCAGCGACAATGGCCCGTGCTTTACAAGCATTGAATTCCAGGACTTCATGGCAAGAAATGGTATCAACCATGTCAGAACGGCACCGTTCAAGCCGGCCTCAAACGGCCAGCTGGATAAGCAGTGCAGATAATCAAACAGGGAATGCTCAGAATCCAAGGGAGTTCCCTACAAAGCCGCTTATCACGCCTCCTGTTGGCCAATAGATCCCGACCACACTCACTCACGGGGGTCCCATCCACAGAGCTGCTAATGAAAAGGACGCTCAAAACCATGTTATCCCTTATACACCCCACCATGAAAGAAATTGTAGAGAGCAGGCGCCAGTCACAATGTGACTACCATGACGGGAATGCGAGGGCGCGATGTATTGATGTCAATGACTCTGTCTTTGTTCTCAACTACGCTGCAGGGCCTAAATGGCTCGCAGGCACTGTGATTGCCAAAGAGGGGAATAGGATTCTGGTAGTTAAACTTACCAATGGACAAGTCTGCCGCAAACACGTGGATCAAACAAAAAGGAGGTTCAGCAACCGCAGGGAAGAAGCAGGGGAAGAACACGATGTCGAGTTCACTCCTCCACAGGTGATCGAACACCGGAGAGCCCAGTCACTGTGGGCAGACCGGACAGGCCTGAGACACTCAAGCCAGCGCCCAACAACCGGAACCCCAAGTCAGGCGCTCTACAAGGGAGCGTAAACCACAAGAGAGACTTAAACTGTGATCCCAATAAGACTTTGGGGGGGAGGTGATGTCATGTATTTAACTGTCATTGTAACCCATGTATAAACTGACCTAAGTTGTACACCATGAGAACATTGACCACTAGGTGGTGAACTTGTGGGAGACACTCCTAACCTGGACTTTCAGGTATAAAAGGGGAAGCTCCACCCACCTTTATCACTTCAGTGCTGGCTAATAAAGGTTACTGGTCACAGATTGACCTTCTCTCAAGTTTGGGCCTCGTGTGCATTTATACTGTATAGTAAGGACATATTACTAACATTGTCTGCGTATGACTATGTAATCTGCTACCGACCAGGCACTGAGAACTACGCTGATGCCCTTAGTAGGCTACCATTGCCCACCACCGGGGTGGAAATTGCATAACTCGCAGACTTGCTTCTGGTAATGGATGCTTTTGAGAGCGAAGGGTCACCCATCACGGTTCGCCAAATCAGGACCTGGACCAGCCAAGACCCTGTGCTATCACTAGTAAAAAGCTGCATCCTTAATGGTCGGCCATTCCTGGGGAAAGGCAAGATGAAATTAAGCCGTTCCACCGACGTAAGGATGAATTATCCATCCAATCGGATTGTCTCCTATGGGGGAATCGCGTGGTTTTGCCAAAAAAAGGCAGGGAAACGTTTATACGCGACCTACACAGTACCCGCCCAGGCATAGTCCTGATGAAGGCTATCGCCAGTTTGCACGTTTGGTGGCCCGGCATTGACTCCGAATTGGAGTCATGCGTACATCAATGCAACACTTGCTCACAGTTGAGCAACGCACCCAGGGAGGCCCCACTGAGCCTGTGGTCATGGCCTTCCAAACTGTGGTCCAGGGGCCACATAGATTTTGCCGGCCCTTTTCTTGGAAAGATGTTTCTAGTAGCAGTGGACGCTTACTCTAAATGGATTTGAATGTATAATGATGTCATCATGAACGTCCACTGCCACCATTGAAAGCCTCAGGGCCATGTTCGCCACCCATGGTTTGCCCGACGTCCTTGTTAGTCACAATGGATCGTGTTTCACCAGCTCGGAATTCAACGAGTTCATGACCTGCAATGGCATTAAGCATGTCAGGTCTGCCCCATTTAAGCCCGCATCCAATGGTCAAGCGGAATGGGCAGTCCAAACCATCAAGCAGAGCTTGATGCGCGTAATGGACGGCTCCTTGCAAACCCAGTTATCTCGGGTCCCGCTCAGCTACCGGACGCACCCCCACTCGCTCACTGGGGTTCCCCCTTCAGAATTGTTAATGAAAAGAGCACTCAAAACCAGGCTCTCCTTAGTCCACCCGGATCTCAATGATCATTTAGAAATCCGGCGACACCGACATAACGTGTACCACGATCGCGCGGCTGTATCGCGTGACATTGAGGTTAATGATCCTGTGTTTGTTCTGAATTACGGTCCTGGTCCCAAATGGATTGCTGGCACTGTTTTAGGCAAGGAGGGGAATAGAATGTTTGTTATTAAACTGTTGAATGGGCAAACGTGCAGAAAGCACTTGGATCAGACCAAACTGCGATTCACTGACAACCAAGAACAGTTTGAAGACGACTTTACCATCTATGATCCACCAACACACACCCAACCAGCAATCGACCTCGCTGTCAACCACGAGGATGAACCCATCTTGCCCGACAGTACGATCAGACCAGCCGTGCTGCCGTGCAGCAATGATCCAACCAACTCACCCATGCCAGGACATCAACTCAGGCGATCGACCCGGGAACGCAGAGCACCAGATCTCCTCAACCTGTAAATAACTTGTACATAAGACTGTGGGGGGGAAACCTCACCAATGTGTAAGACTTGCCACCAGGGGGCACACCTGTGAGAGACCTAAGGGTCACCTGCACACCCTGGGCAAGCAGGTATAAAAGGCAATCCACCATGCTGCTTCCAGCCTTGGTCACCTTGGAGCCATGTCTCCGTGATGCCAACCACATCGTATCCGTTAACTGCTATCTGCACAGTTAATTCGTCCACCTTATTGCGAATATCCAATTGTATGAATTAATTATGGATAATACGTCTGTTGTGTTAAATAATGAGAAGGTAACGCTTAAGGCACTGTGGCCGGAATCTTCCCAACCCTGCGAGTGCGGGTTTGAATCATAGAATCATTGAAAATTTACAGCATGGAAAGCCATTTCGGTCCATTGTGTCCGCTCCGGCTGACAAAGAGCTATCCAGCCTAATCCCACTTGCCAACTCTTGGTCTGGAGCCTTGTAGGTTATGGCACTTCAAGTGCACATCCAAGTACTTTTTATGGGCTCAATTTTCCCCAGTATTTGCTCTGTTTTTTTTGGAGTAGGCTGCTTTTTCTGGCCTAACTTAAAAATCCACAGTTTCCCCAATCAATTTGCACCAGTATAACTGACTTAGTTATGTTTTTTTTAGGTAAGATTTTTTTTGCTCCAAAGGAGGGTGGTTACCAGCTACCTATGCCAATTTTGCCCATTTAGGCAACTTTGGCCAGCTAATGGTTACTCCATTTCCACTTAGGCCAGCGTATGTGGCCTCGCGAGAAAACCCTTGCCGAGAGTTAAAGAAATCGGCTCAGGTAAGGAAATTGGCGCAGATAAGTGCAGCAGGTGCCCGGACAGCAGCAGCAACAGGAAAGGTGGGGGGTGGCGGCGGGGGTGCGGTGAGAGAGAGAGAAGGGGGGAGAAAGAGAATGGGGGGAGGGGTGTGGGCAGGAGGGAAAGAGATGGGTGTAAGTTAGGTGCTGGGACAGGGAGGGAGGAGGACACTAGGCCTGAGCTAAGGGGCTGGAGAACGCACCGGGAGGCCACTCAGCCTCAGCTAAGGGCGGGAGGGAGCTGGCGTCGGGGGCACAGAGCAGCGGCAATTCATTCAGAAGAAGCCCAAACAGGTAAGTTTTTTAACTTTGTTTTACTTTCCTTGTGGGGCCGGAATGAACAGGGTCTTCCTGAAACCATTTCTCCATGACTAACCTTGTTGCCAGTGACCGTTCTTTTGATGCCGGCGCACAATCTTACTCCTGCCCACCAACAGAAACACAACATTCCTTCTGGTACGCTCGGAGCGCTACTGCGCATGCGTGGCCATTTCAGAGACGTCAGGGACGTCACTTTTTTCCACCGCGCATGCGCAGACGTCCCGGCACATTTTTCCAGCGCAGAACGCAGGCTCCACTACCCGAGGTGACTGGCCACGCTGCGCGGCTGCAGAGTAGAGGCCAAACATCGGGGAAAGTATGAAGAATTTTTCTGGAGAATCTGCTGATGTAATGAAGCAATGCAACTCGAGAAAGTACGCAAGATAACGGGCTCAGGGTAAATTGAGCCCTAACTGTGGTGAGGGTCTCTGCCCCTACAACCCTTTCAGGCGGTGAGTTGCAGACCGCCAACACCCTCTGGATGAAAATATCTCCCCTCAATCCCCTCTAATCCTCCGACCAATTACTTTAAATCTATGCCCCTCTGCTAAGGGAAACAGGTCCTTCCTATCCACTCTATCTAGGCCCCTCATAATTTTATACACCTTAATAAGGTCTCCCCTCAGCCTCCTCTGTTCCAAGGAAAACAAACCCAGCCTATCCAATCTTTCCTCATAGCTAAAATTCTCCAGCCCAGGCAACATCCTCATAAATCTCCTCGGTCCCCTCTCTAGTGCAATCACATCTTTCTTGTAATGTGGTGACCAGAACTGCACGCAGTCTTCCGTGTAAGCTCAAACCATTGTGACCTTGGTCTCTTTAATGTAACTTCAAAGTGAGGCTGGGAACTCAACATCCAAGGGTATTCAACATTTAGGAAGGATAGGCAGAAGGGAAAAGGAGGCGGGGTGGCGTTGCTGGTTAAAGAGGAAATTAATGCAATTGTAAGGAAAGACATTAGCTTGGATGATGTGGAATCGGTATGGGTGGAGCTACAGAATACCAAGGGGCAAAAAACGCTAGTGGGAGTTGTGTACAGACCTCCAAACAGTAGAAGTGATGTTGGGGAGGGCATCAAACAGGAAATTAGGGGTGCATGCAATAAAGGTGCAGCAGTTATCATGGGTGACTTTAATATGCATATAGATTGGGCTAACCAAACTGGAAACAATATGTTGGGGGAGGATTTCCTGGAGTGCATAAGGGATAGTTTTCTAGACCAATATGTCGAGGAACCAACTAGGGGGGAGGCCATCTTAGACTGGGTGTTGTGTAATGAGAGAAGATTAATTAGCAATCTCGTTGTGCGAGGCCCCTTGGGGAATAGTGACTATAATATGGTGGAATTCTACATTAGGATGGAGAATGAAACAGTTAATTCAGAGACCATGGTCCAGAACTTAAAGAAGGGTATGAGGCGTGAATTGGCTAGGATAGATTGGCGAATGATACTTCAGGGGTTGACAGTGGATGGGCAATGGCAGACATTTAGAGACCGCATGGATGAACTACAACAATTGTACATCCCTGTCAGGCGTAAAAATGAAAAAGGGAAGGTGGCTCAACCGTGGCTATCAAGGGAAATCAGGGATAGTATTAAAGCCAAGGAAGTGGCATACAAATTGGCCAGAAATAGCAGCGAACCCGGGGACTGGGAGAAATTTAGAACACAGCAGAGCAGGAAAGGGTTTGATTCGGGCAGGGAAAATAAAGGACAAGAGGAAGCTTGCAGGGAACATTAAAATGGACTGCAAAAGCTTCTATAGATATGTAAAGAGAAAAAGGTTAGTAAAGACAAACGTAGGTCCCCTGCAGTCAGAATCAGGCGAAGTCATAACTGGGAACAAGGAAATGGCAGACCAATTGAACAAGTACTTTGGTTCGGTGTTCACTAAGGAGGATACAAACAACCTTCCGGATATAAAAGGGGTCAGAGGGTCTAGTAAGGAGGAGGAACTGAAGGAAATCCTTATTAGTCGGGAAATTGTGTTGGGGAAATTGATGGGATTGAAGGCCGATAAATCCCCAGAGCCTGATGGACTGCATCCCAGAGTACTTAAGGAGGTGGCCTTGGAAATAGCAGATGTATTGACAGTCATTTTCCAACATTCCATAGACTCTGGATCAGTTCCTATGGAGTGGAGGGTAGCCAATGTAACCCCACTTTTTAAAAAAGGAGGGAGAGAGAAAACAGGGAATTATAGACCGGTCAGCCTGACATCGGTAGTGGGTAAAATGATGGAATCAATTATTAAGGATGTCATAGCGCATTTGGAAAGAGGTGACATGATAGGTCCAAGTCAGCATGGATTTGTGAAAGGGAAATCATGCTTGACAAATCTTCTGGAATTTTTCGAGGATGTTTCCAATAGAGTGGACATGGGAGAACCAGTTGATGTGGTGTATTTGGACTTTCAGAAGGCTTTCGACAAGGTCCCACACAAGAGATTAATGTGCAAAGTTAAAGCACATGGGATTGGGGGTAGTGTGCTGACGTGGATTGAGAACTGGTTGGCAGACAGGAAGCAAAGATTAGGAGTAAATGGGTACTTTTCAGAATGGCAGGCAGTGACTAGTGGGGTACCGCAAGGTTCTGTGCTGGGGCCCCAGCTGTTTACATTGTGCATTAATGATTTAGACGAGGGGATTAAATGTAGTGTCTCCAAATTTGCGGATGACACTAAGTTGGGTGGCAATGTGAGCTGCAGGAGGATGATATGAGGCTGCAGAGTGACTTGGATAGGTTAGTTGAGTGGGCAAATGCATGGCAGATGAAGTATAATGTGGATAAATGTGAGGTTATCCACTTTGGTGGTAAAAACAGAGAGACAGACTATTATTTGAATGGTGACAGATTAGGAAAAGGAGAGGTGCAACAAGACCTGGGTATCATGGTACATCAGTCATTGAAGGTTGGCATGCAGATACAGCAGGCGGTTAAGAAAGCAAATGGCACGTTGGCCTTCATAGCGAGGCGATTTGAGTACAGGGGCAGGGAGGTGTTACTACAGTTGTACAGGGCTTTGGTGAGGCCACACCTGGAGTATTGTGTACAGTTTTGGTCTCCTAACTTGAGGAAGGACATTCTTGCTATTGAGGGAGTGCAGCGAAGGTTCACCAGACTGAATCCCGGGATGGCGTGACTGACATATCAAGAAAGACTGGATCAACTGGGCTTGTATTCACTGGAGTTCAGAAGAGTGAGAGGGGATCTCATAGAAACGTTTAAAATTCTGACGGGTTTAGACAGGTTAGATGCAGGAAGAATGTTCCCAATGTTGGGGAAGTCCAGAACCAGGGGTCACAGTCTAAGGATAAGGGGTAAGCCATTTAGGACCGAGATGAGGAGAAACTTCTTCACCCAGAGAGTGATGAACCTGTGGAATTCTCTACCACAGAAAGTTGTTGAGGCCAATTCACTAAATATATTCAAAAAGGAGTTAGATGTAGTCCTTACTACTATGGGGATCAAGGGGTATGGTAAGAAAGCTGGAATGGGGTACTGAAGTTGCATGTTCAGCCATGAACTCATTGAATGGCGGTGCAGGCTCGAAGGGCCGAATGGCCTACTCCTGCACCTATTTTCTATGTTTCTATGTCTATGTCTATACTAAGTAAATTTCAATAAAATAATTAAATAGGTTTTCAGACATATTAGGGTAGGTTTTCAAATCAGTCATATTATTTGGATGTATAGTAGTCTTAACCAATCAGAAAATTAGATCACTCTCCATTACCCTAGTTCCCCATGCATTTTACACCTGATCCGATCTGGCACCATCATTTCCTAATGGGTGCAGGAAACATCCATGAGTTTTGTGGATGGATGCACATAAATGATGACAAAAATAACAAGGGAATGTGATTTTCCATAATTTCTGCCCATTTAGTGCTGTTTTGATTACCTACCCATTTCAACTGGGTGTTTAGGGATACAGGGGGCTGAACTGTGTATGGAAGTAGTCAAGCAATTCTCAATTGTTTATCTTCGTTTTTTCTATTATCCCTTAGATGTTCAGAAGCCTTTGCGATAATTGCCATGGTGCAGTCTTTTTTCACAACAGTTGACATAATGATGCGGTGTTTTTCCCCCATGGGAATCCCCCAAGTCTGAGAGAAGAGAACGATCATCAAGGAATGTCAGGCATTTCAAGCTGCACCACATGCACTCTGCACAAGATAATTTATGGTCAGAGGCACACTCACCGTGAAAATGTGGCCACTGCATCAACACTCCTGTCTACATCTTTCCCATGACTTCAACTAATATGCTATCACCGTTTCAATACATGTCACAAACCTCCTATTCATGGTACCTGATGAAACCACCTTCAAAGCCTTAGCAGCAGCACTCTGCACGTATAACTTTAGTGCAACCATAATGTTAATAACAAGACAATGCGTGAGTCTAGTGTTTTCTACTACATGCTCATCTTGGTGTCCGTGTATGATGTAAATGCTCTTAAAACTAGCTTCGTGCTTTGTTTAGATGATGTCTCAGTGGCAGGAATATATGAGGTGGCCAGTTACTATCTGTGAGTAGGAGCCGCTATGGATTGAAGTGTCCCTTACATTCTGGCATCAGAGTCCTGAGACAGACCTATTGCACACTGTGACTCTTCCACTACTGCATGAGCAGCCGAGCCCAATATGATTTCTGTCATTGTGCACACATCAGAGGTGACTGGCAGGAGCATCCAAATATATTGATACCCTAGTATACAACACCATCATCCATTCCCATTCCAGCCATACCACTACTAGTGCACAGCAAGGTTACTGGTCCAAGTGACAGCAGACGTAGTGCTACCAGTGAGATCAGTGAAGCTCTCTCTCAGGGTCATCTGTAACTGATCCACAATCATATCAAGATAACCCGTTTCAATCTGGCAGCCCAGGTCTCTATGGTAGCAGACCATGCAAAAAGCTCCAACTGCCCCAAGGCTGCTGGACTGTGGGTGCTCCAATGCCAAGTTGCCATGCATTCCGTTGTGAACTGTAATGTTGCAAAACCATCCTAAAAGTCAGCCTAGTAGACTCCCATACCCAAGCCACTATCTGTGGCACTTTCCCCTTTTAGAAGCAGATACCATGAGGTGCGGACCCTCATCCCAGCAGCTGAGGTAGAATGTAAGTTGGCACTCCAGACAGCAAGTTCCTCTGTCTCCTTTTTTGCACAGGCCCTGACATACAAGATTCTGAAGGCTTGACAGGGTAGATGCTAAGAGGCTATTTCCTCAGGCTGGAGATGAAGAGAAACTTCTTCACTCAGAGGGTTGTGAATCTTCGGAATTCTCTTACCCAGAGGGCTGTGGATGCTCAATCCTTGAGTATATTCAAGACTGAGATCACTAGGGAATCAAGTGATATAGGGATCTGGTGGGAAAGTGGAGTTAATGTCGAAGATCAGCCATAATCTTATTGAATGGTGGAGCAGATTTAGGGGCCGTATGGCCTACTCTTGCTCCGATTTCTTATGTTTTCATACTATATGTCTCATTCAAATTATACCCTTCTAGATTTTGTCACAGTCACAAATGACATCCTTTGTGACTGTGACAAAGGTAAACTATCCCTCCTCATCCTTCTCGACCTGTCTGCAGCCTTTGACACGGTTGACCACTCCATCCTCCTCCAAAGCCTCTCCACCATCATCCAGCTGGGTGGGACTGCACTCGCCTGATTCCATTCTTATCTATCTAATCGTGGCCAGAAAATCACCTGTAATGGCTTCTCTGCCCACTCCCGCATCATTACCTCTGGTGTCCCCCAAGGGTCTAGCCTTGGCCCCCTCCTATTTCTCATCTATATGCTGCCCCTTGGCGATATCATTCAAAAACACGGAGTCAGTTTCCACATTTACGTTGACGACATCCAGCTCTACCTCACCATCACTTCTCTCAATCTCTCTACGGTCTCTAAATTGTCAGACTGCTTGTCTGACATCCAGTACTGGATGAGCAGAAATATTCTCCAATTAAATATTGGGAAGACCAAAGTCATTGACTTTGGTTCCCGCCACAAACTGTGTTCCCTAGCCACCGACTTCATCCCTCCCCCTAGCATCTGTCTGAGGCTGAACCAGACTGTTCTCAACTTTGATATCATACTTCACCCTGAAATGAGCTTGCGACCACATATCTGTGGCATAACTGAAACCGCCTATTTCCACCTCCATAACATTGCCCGTCCCCGACCCTGCTTCAGCTCATCTGCTGCTGAAACCCTCATCCATGCCTTTGTTACCTCTAGACTTGACTGCTCCAACATTCTACCTTAAGTAAACTTGAGGTCATCCAAAACTCGCACCAAGGCCCGTTCACCACTGTGCTCGCTGACCTCCATTGGCTCCCTGTTAAGCATTGCCTCAATTTCAAATTTCTCATCTTTGTTTACAAATTCCTCCATGGCCTCGCCACTCGCTATCTTTGTAATCTCCTTCAGCCTCACAATGCTCCGAAATATCTGCACTCATCAAATTCTGCCCTCTTGAGCATCCCTGATTATAATCGCTCAACCATCGGTGGCTGTGCCTTCAGCTGCCTAGGCACTAAGCTCTGGAACTCCCTCCCTAAACCTCTTCGCCTCTCTACCTCTCTTTCCTCCTTTAAGACGCTCCTTAAAACCTACTTCTTTGACCAAGCTTTTGGTCATCTGCCGTCATTTCTTCTTATGTGGATTGGTGTCAAATTTTTGTCTTATAACTCTCCTGTGAAGTGCCTTGGGACATTTTACTACATTACAGGCGCTACATAAATACAAGTTGTTATAGATCACTTTACAAAATCCACCAGGATGGGTTTCCCTGATAAGCTCAAGTATAGGAGAGAGGAAAGAGTGAATGACACTGTGTGTAGTGGAGTGTTGGCGTGGCTGATACATTGAATATGAAAGAACAGAAAGAAAAATAACTTGCATTTATATAGCACCTTTCAAGACCTTGGTACTGTGCTGAGTTATGGCTCACCTTCAGGTATATGTAGGGAAAGAGAAGAGGACAACAGGCTATAATGGTATCTTAATGAGCAGCCTTCACATACTGCTATCACTAGAAGGAGTGACATGATAAACGGCCTTAGTGTAGACTTTGCTTTGAATGAGAGAATAGAATGAGGAAGAAGAGCAGCAGAAGTTGCCAATGAACACTTAACTAGCAGAAAAACTCCTATTTCCTCATCTACATCAGTCTCTATGGCTTCACTTCCTAGAATCATGAGGGTTTCTTACACATACAGGCAAGTGTCATGAAATTAGGGGATTCTCCTCCAAGAACAGATCTCTCATAGGCTTTATGGGTTGTCTTCTCTGGCAGCACGAGTTGAGAGAATTTCTACTTGTTAATTGTGAATTAATACCTAAATGTCAGTTTGCAGCCTATATTTGGTGTGATAATGTAACATTGAGCTACATTAGGTGGGAGGATTCTTTTCATCTGGCTGCTTGCAAGGCTATAAGTGAATAAACACTTTCAGGTGAAGATTGGGGTGTAGAGGGCACCCAGCTGTCTCATGGACATTTATTGTAAAATTTGAGGAGGAGTAATTTAAGTGCCGCAAATGCTTACTAAACTAGTAATTGAAGGCTATGGTGGTTTCTCCTTTCTTGGCTGGCCCAACAGCTCTGGGCCCTGACTCGGTTAGGTGTATCGAGGAGGCTCAAGCACGTGGGGAGATCCCGTCCGAACTGACCCCCGTCCGGACGGAATTCCTCATCGGCGCCAAACCCCGGAACCTCCCTCGGGGGCCGGCGCCTCACAACTTGAGCCGCCTCGGGGAAATCCCCTCCGTGCCTTTCAGTTCCGCGCGGAGGGGTTTCCTGTACGGGCTGCTCCTGCACACCCTCAACTTTGCCATCCTCGCCGGCCGTCCGGACACGCCATGGCGTACCATCTTGCCGTCCGGAGGAGGCGGGGGTCCCCGATGGAGGGCACTCTACGCAGGGGTCCTCCCACTATTCATCGGGGACTTGGCCTGGAGGGTGGTGCACGGAGCAGTGCCGTGCAACAAATTTTTAAGCCGGTTCACGGACTCCCAGGCCGCCTGCAATTTCTGCGGTCTGGAGGAGTCCGTGTTCCATGTTTTTATGGAATGCACGAGGTTGCAGCCCCTGTTCCATTATTTGAAGGGGCTGCTCCTGAAATTCTGGCTGCACTTCAGTCCCACTCTCCTGATCTTTGGGCACCCTGTGCGGAGGGGAGCGGGTAGGTCCGAAGGCCTCCTCGTAGGACTGCTCCTGGGCACGGCCAAGGGTGCCATCAGCCGGTCCAGGCAGCGGGCGGTCGAGGGGGTCGTTCAACCTGACTGCCTGCCTCTCTTCCGCTCTTACATCCGGTCCAGGGTGTCCTTGGAGATGGAGCACGCGGTGTCCACCGGTACGCTCGCGGCCTTCCGCGAGAGGTGGGCACCGGAGGGACTGGAGTGCATCATCACGCCCGGCAACCAAATTTTAATTTGATTTTACGTTTTAAAGTTAATTTGTTTTAATTGCCGGTGCTTTTAGTGTCCCCTTCCCTTTTATAGGGGGCACTGGGGAAAAATTGTGATTTTAGTGCCCAAAAAAAAAAACCAAAAAAAGAAAAACACAAAAAAAAACAAAAAAAAGGGGGGGAAAAAAAGGGCCTTGTAAATGTCTGGAGTGTCACCCAGGTCGGGTGGCACTCTTTAATGTTTATGTTTTCACAGGTAAACTCAAAAGAGTTTCTTGGCTGGCCCATTGAACTTTTTTCTGCACTGCATTCATGTATGTGGTGTTTTGGAGGAGATGTTGAACAGCTAGTGACTGCCTCACATTTGCTCTGGGCTGTTCTTCTTGAGGACCTTGATGCACTCTACACCTCGAGAAAAATCCGAACAGCTCCATCAAAGATCCAGGCCATGTGTGACCTGCTGCATTTCCTTACAAATGTACTTTTATGTAGAACCTTGCTCTTCCCCGAATTTAAAAAAATCTTGATTGGTGCCCTGTTAAGCTGCTGCATACCTCTTAATCATGCAGCAGTGCACAAAATTTCCACCTCCCAGTGACCGAACAGCCAATCACCCATCATATTTAAATTAGGCTTAACCTTCCAATATGATGGGTGAGCTAAATATGAAGCTCACTCATCATATTTAAATTAGGCTGACCTGGAAGTACAATGTCAGCACAATGCAGGTCAGGTAGGTACAACATGTCTGTTGAATCCTATTGACATTGGCTTACAGAGCTAAATGACGCCACTATACTGTTGGAAGATTTCTGTTTACAAGCCAGTTTAGCCACTGCTCTCGCCGCATCCTGTGATCCACACTCAACACTATGCGCGGCCACATGCATGCTCTCGACCTCTCTCTTCAGCAGCACCAACTCATTCTTATCTCTAAGCTGTCCTGGTCCGGAGTTCCATTTCATCCTTCGCCTCATCCAGCAATTATGCAAAAACTTTTTTCTTTCCTTTCAGGTGTCAAGGATCATAAGCTTCAACAACTCTTGAACACCAAGAGTTCCTTCGGAACCTTCTTCCCCTACACTTCCCTCTGATCCCATCCCTTCTTCCAATCTCACCCCCTGCCGTGTTTTCACTATTCCCTCTGACCTTCCTCTCTCAGACCCCGAATGATCAGTCCTCAGCAAAGGTCTGAGCTTCATCCCCTTATGCCCCCACCTCAATCAATTTCAAGCTCGGCACGATGCTGAGCTCTTTTTCCGCCACCTTCGCCTCCGTGCCCAATTCTTTGGCCAGGAGTCTTCACCCCACACAGCTGTCCCTTTCTCACGCTATCAGAATTCTCGCTCTACCTGGACCCCTCCCTCTGGCCTCTTACTCTCTCTAGATCTTTTCATTGCAAACTGCCGACGGGACACTGGCTATCTCAGTTTCTCTGCCCACTTCACTCACTCCAACCTACCTGTCTCTAGAACTTGCAGCACTCCGCTCGCTCAGATCTAACCCCAACCTTGTCATTAAACCTGCTGACAAGGATGGCGCTGTTGTTTGGCGAACTGACCTCTTCCTTGCAGAAGCTGATCACCAACCCTCTGACACCTCCCCCTGAACCATGACCCCACCATTGAACATCAAGCCATCATTTCCCAGACCGTCACTAACCTCATCTCCTCTGGAGATCTTCCCTCCACAGCCACCAACCTCATAGTTCCCCAACTCTGCACAGCCTGCTTCTACCTCCTTCCCAAGATCCACAAACAGGACTGCCCCGGTAGACCCACCGTTTCAGCCTGTTCTTGCCCGACAGAACTTATTTCTTCCCATCTCGACACTTTTTTATCCCCTTGTCCACTCTCTTCCTACCTACATCCGCAACTCCTCCAACGCCCTCCATCACTTTAACAGTTTCCAGTTTCCTGGCCCCAACCATCTCCTATTCACTATGGACGTCCAATCCCTCTACAGTTCCATCCCCCACTAGAATGGCCTGAGGGCGCTCCGCTTCTTCCTCGAGCAGAGGCCCAACCAGTCCTCATCCACCACCACCTCCTTCGCCTGGCTGAACTTGTTCTCACACTGAACAACTTCTCCTTTAACTCCACTCACTTTGTCCAAATTAAAGGTGTTGCTATGGGAACCCGCATGGGGCCTACCTATGCCTGCCTATTTGTGGGATATGTGGAACATTCTTTGTTCCAGTCCGACTCAGGTCCCCTCCTTCACCTCTTTTTTCGGTACATTGATGACTGTATCGATGCCGTTTCCTGCTCTCGCCCGGAACTAGAAAATTACATTCACTTTGTATCCAATTTCCGCCCTTCCCTCACCTTCACATAGTCCATCTCCGACTCTTTCCTTCCCTTCCGCGATTTCTCTGTCTCTATTTCTAGGGATAGGCTTTCAACCAGTATCCATTATAAGCCCATTGACTCCCACAGCTACCTGGACTACACTTCCTCCTACCCTGCATCCTGTAAGGATTCCATTCCACTCTCCCAGTTTTTCCGTCTCTGTCGCATCTGCTCTGATGATGCTACCTTTCACACTAGTGCCTCTGACATGTCTTCCTTTTTCCTCAAAAGAGGGTCCTCTCTGCCGCAGTTAACATGGCCCTCGACCATGTCCATTCTATTTCCCGCACCTCTACTCTCACCTCTTCCCCTCCCTCTCAGAACCACGTCAGGGCTCCCATTGTCCTCACCTTTCATCTCACCAGCCTCCACGTTCAACAGATCATCCTCCGCCACCTCCTGCATGATCCCACCACCAATCACATCTTCCCCTCCCCTCCCCTCCCCTCTCAGCGTTCCGAAGGGACCGCTCCCTCCGCGACACCCTGGTCCATTCCGCAGTCACCCCCAGCACCCCCTCCTCTTCCCACGGCACCTTCTCATGCAAACACCTGCCCTTTTACTTCCTCCCTGTCTGATATGTCCTTACTGTACAGCATAAATGCACACGAGGCCCATACTTGAGAGAAGGTCACTCTGTGACCAGTAACCTTTATTACAGCACTGAAGTGATGAAGGTGGGTGGAGCTTCCCCTTTTATACCTGAAAGTCCAGGTTAAGAGTGTCTCCCACAAGTTCACCACCTAGTAGTCAATGTTCTCATGGTGTACAACTTAGGCCAGTTTATACATGGGTTACAATGACAGTTAAATACATGACATCACCTCCCCCCCCCAAAGTCTTATTGGGATGACAGGTTAAGTCTCTCTTGTGGTTTACGCTCCCTTGTAGAGCACCTGAGTTGGGGTTCTGGTTTTTGGACGCTGGCCTGAGTGTCTGCTGTTTGCGGTGCCTCAGGCCTGTCCGGACTGCCCACAGTGACTGGGCTCTCCTCCGCTTGGTTCTGGTGTTAGGTAACCTGTGGAGGAGTGAACTCGACATCGTGTTCTTCCTCTGCTTCTTCTATGGGGTTGTTGAACTTCCTTTTTGTTTGATCCATGTGTTTGCGGCAGATTTGTCCATTGGTAAGTTTAACTACCAGAATCCTATTCCCCTCTTTGGCAATCACAGTGCCTGCAAGCCATTTAGGCCCTGCAGCGTAGTTGAGGACAAAGACAGCGTCATTGACATCAATACATCGTGCCCTCGCATTCCTGTCTTGGTAGTCACATTGTGACTGGTGCCTGCTCTCAACAATTTCTTTCATGGTGGGGTGTATAAGGGATAACCTGGTTTTGAGCGTCCTTTTCATTAGCAACTCTGCGGGTGGGATTCCTGTGAGTGAATGTGGTCGGGATCTATTGGCCAACAGGAGGCGTGATAAGCGTCTTTGTAGGGAACTCCCTTGGATTTTGAGCATCCCCTGTTTGATTATCTGCACTGTTCGTTCCGCCTGGCCGTTTGAGGCCGGCTTGAACGGTGCCGTTCTGACATGGTTGATACCATTTCCTGCCATGAAGTCCTGGAATTCAATGCTCGTAAAGCACGGGCCATTGTCGTTGACCAAGACCATGGGCGGCGAATATTGCCCGTAGACTTTCTACCGTGGCAGAGAATGTGCTTGAATTGAGAATGTCACACTCGATCCATTTGGACTAGGCGTCTGCTACAACCAGAAACATTTTTCACATGAAAGGACCTGCGTAGTCCACATGGATGCGTGACCATGGCTTAGCGGGCCAGGACCAGAGGCTAAGGGGGTTTCCCTGGGCGCATTGCCCAGCTGGGCACACGTGTTGCACCTGCGAACGCAAAGTTCCAGGTCTGCATCTATCCCTGGCCACCAAACGTGTGACCTGGCAATTGCCTTCATCATGACAATGCCCGGATGCTCATTGTGGAGTTCTCTGATGAACATCTCTCTGCCCATCTGGGGCATGACTACTTGGTTTCCCCACAGTAGGCAATCGGCCTGAATCGAGAGTTCATCCTTGCACCTGTGAAATGGTTTGAATTCCTCAGGGCATGCCCCGTACGTGGCTGCCCAGTCACCATTCAGGACACATTTCTTGGTGAAAGACAGTAGCGGGTCTCTATTTGTCCAGACTTTAATCTGATGGGCTGTCACTGGTGAGCCTTCGCTTTCGAAAGCTTCAACAGCCATGACCATCTCAGCAGCATGCTCGGTTGCCCCCTCGGTGGTGGCTAGTGGGAGCCTGCTGAGTGCATCAGCGCAGTTTTCAGTGCCCGGTCTGTGCCGAATTGTGTAGTCATAGGCGGCGTGAGTGCCCACCTCTGTATGCGGGCCGATGCATTTGCATTTATGGCCTTGTTGTCGGCCAAAAGGGACGTTAGGGGTTTGTGATCTGTCTCCAGCTCACATTTCCTGCCAAACAGGTACTGGTGCATTTTTTTTTACAGCATATATACATGTGAGTGCGTCCTTTTATACCATCCTGTAGCCCCTTTCTGCCTGGAACAGACTTCTGGAGGCATAAGCTACTGTCTGTAATTGATCCTTGGCATTAACATGCTGCAACACATACCCGACACCATAGGACGACGCATCGCACGTTAAAACAAGTTTCTTACATGGGTCATATAGCATTAACAGATTGTTGGAGCATAACAAATTGCGTGCTCTATCAAAAGCCCTTTCCTGGCTGTCCCCCCAGACCCATTCGCGACCTTTGCAGAGGAGCACGTGTAGCGGCTCTAACAGCGTGCTCAATTTGGGAAGAAAGTTACCAAAATAGTTCAGGAGCCCCAGGAACGAACGCAGCTCCATCGTGTTACGGGGTCTGGGTGCTCTCTGGATCGCTTTCGTTTTGGACACAGTAGGTCTGATCCCGTCTGCTGCAAACCTCATCCCCAGGAATTCTACCTCTGGAGCTAGGAAGATACACTTCGCCTTTTTCAGTCGCAGACCTACCCGGTCCAGTCTGCGTAGCACCTCCTCCAGGTTGCGGAGGTGTTCTTCAGTATCACAACCCGTGATGAGGATGTCATCTTGAAAAACCACTGTCCTTGGAATCGACTTGAGGAGGCTTTCCATATTTCGTCTAAAGAACGCGGCAGCTGAGCGAATCCCAAACGGACATCTGTTGTACTCAAACAACCCCTTGTGTGTCGTGATGGTGGTCAGCTTCTTCGACTCACTCGCCAGCTCCTGGGTCATGTCAGCGGAGGTCAGGTCCAATTTTGAAAAAAGTTTGCCACCGGATAGCATCGCAAAGAGGTCCTCCGCTCTCGGTAGCGGGTACTGGTCTTGGAGTGACACCAGATTGATAGTGGTCTTGTAATCGCCACATATCCTGACCAACCCATCCGTCTTGAGCACCGGCACAATCGGGCTCACCCAGTCACTGAATTCGAGATGATGCCTTCCCTTAGCAGGCGGTCCAATTTGCCTTCTATCTTTTCCCGCATCACGTACAGCACCGCTCTGGCCTTGTGGTGTACTGGCCTGGTGTCCGGGTTTATGTGAATCACTACCTTGATCCCCATGAAAGTGCCAATGCCGGGTTGAAATAATGAGTCAAATTTGTCCAGGACCTGTGAGCATGATATTCGCTCCACAGAAGAAATTGCATTGACATCGCCCCATTTCCAGTTCATGACAGCCAGCCAACTCCTCCCCAGCAGTGTGGGACCGTCTCCCGGGACAATCCAGAGTGGCAACCTGTTCTCTGAATCTTTGTGGGTCACGACTACCGTGGCGCTGCCTAGCACCGGAATGATCTCCTTTGTATATGTCTGTAGCTGTGTGTGAATTGGCAATAATTTTGGCCTCCTGGCCTTTAACGCCCACAACTTGTCGAACTGTTTGATACTCATCAGGGACTGGCTGGCCCCCGTGTCTAGCTCCA
This sequence comes from Pristiophorus japonicus, assembly GCF_044704955.1. Lineage (NCBI taxonomy): Eukaryota > Metazoa > Chordata > Chondrichthyes > Pristiophoridae > Pristiophorus > Pristiophorus japonicus. The sequence goes on from NC_091977.1 coordinate 431,146,205, forward strand.
TTGATACTGGGATGCCATTGAGGAGCATTTTCATCATTATCGGTGGCGTCCTGGTGTATGAACTGTATATGTGCTCACATGAACTCGCTGAACTTCAGCTTCCAGCGATTTTCCCCCAGTGTCCATTTGGCCTCGTAGGGCTTACATCGTCCCCGTCCTCCTCGTACATCAACCTGGCTGCAGGCTTCCTGCACATACGCGCCAAGTGACCGCTGACAGTTGTAGTTTCTGCAGGTATATTGCTGATACCTGCAAGCTCTCGCTTTGTGTTTGCCTCCACACCTCCAACATGAGCTGTTGTTGGAAACAAAAAGTCCATTACCAGTCGATCGTCTCTGACTGTCTCTGTAACTGTCCTTAAGCGCACCATTGACAGGTGTTGACGGCCCCATTACTGGCAACATTGTCCCTTGCGATGGCATGAATCGCCGTACAGCCAACCATTGTCTCTGTTGAATTCCCTCTTTGGGTTCGACTACATGCTCGGGCATGTCCGATTGCCCCTGTCTGCCTGGAGAACGGTGTACCGCATTAACAATGTTGACTCCCTGTCCATTTGCTGCATTTAACCCAAGATTTTGTCAAACATCATTCTGGTCTCTTCCTCCCCTGAGATACTGAGATAAATGTCTGGGCCATCAAAGCCGCCGTTTCCAGGGTCAAGTCTTTGGTCTCAATCAGTTTCCTGAAAACCCCAGCATGCCCGATGCCCTCAATAAAAAAGTCTCGCAGCATCTCCGCTCTGCATGCATCCGGTTACTTACATAGGCTCGCCAGTCGCCGAAGGTCTACCACGAAGTCTGGAATGCTTTGCCCTTCTCGTCGCCGGTGCGTGTAAAACCGGTATCTCGCCATGTGCATGCTGCTTGCCGGTTTAAAGTGTTCCCCGATCAACTTACTGAGCTCTTAAAAAGTCTTGTCCGCCGGTTTCTCTGGCGCTAGAAGGTCCTTCATCAGGGAGTACGTCCTGGATCCACAAACTGTCAGGAGATGAGCCCTGCGTTTGTCGGCCGAATCCTGTCGCAGCCATTCCTTAGTGACAAAACTTTGCTGTAGTCTCTCAATAAAATCGTCCCAATCATCACCAGCACAGAACTCTTGTCTGTGCTGCTAGTGGCCATGCTCGCGTGGTTTAAATCCCATCCTCGTCGCCAATAATATGTCCTTACTATACAGCATAAATGCACATGAGGCCCATACTTGAGAGAAGGTCACTCTGTGACCAGTAACCTTTATTAGCCAGCACTGAAGTGGTGAAGGTGGGTGGAGCTTCCCCTTTTATACCTGAAAGTCCAGGTTAGGAGTGTCTCCCACAAGTTCACCAAGTAGTACAAGTTCTCACGGTGTACAACTTAGGTCAGTTTATACATGGGTTACAATGACAGTTAAATACATGACAGTTAGTGCCCATCTTTGGATGTGGGACGAAGCATTGGTGTTGATACCTTTGCTTTCTGAGAGCAGTGAAGTAAGTGGTTTGTGGTTGGTTTCGAGCTCGAACTGGAGACCAAATAGATATTGATGCATTTTCTTAACCCCGTATACACATGCTAACGCTTCTTTCTCAACCATATTGTAGGCTCTTTCAGCCTTGGATAAGCTTCTGGACGCATATGCAACCGGTTGCAGTTTGCCTGACACATTTGCTTGCTGTAACACACAACTGACCCCGTATGACGACGCATCACAAGTTAGTACTAGACGTTTGCATGGGTCATACAATACAAGTAACTTGTTCGAGAATAGCAGGTTTCTGGCCTTATTAAAGGCTGTCTCTTGAGATTTACCCTAAACCCAGTCATTACCCTTGCGTAGCAATAAATGCAAGTGTTCCAGCAAAATGCTCAACCCCGGTAGCAAGTTACCAAAATAGTTGAGAACGAACGCAGCTCCATCACATTCTGTGGTCTGGGTGAATTCTTGATGGCCTCCATCTTGGAGTCCGTAGATCTGATGCCTTCTGCCGCAATTATCTCCCCAGAAATTCGACCTCTGGCACCAGGAAAACACACTTGGAGCATTTCAACCTGAGGTCCACTCTGTCCTGTCGCTTTAGAACCTCTGCCAGGTTGTGCAAGTGTTCGGTTGTGTTGTGACCAGTGATCAAGATGTCGTCTTTGAACACCACGGTGCATGGAACTGATTTCAGCAGACTCTCCATGTTCCTCTGGAAGATGGCCGCAGCCGAGCGAATCCCAAATGGGCATCTGTGGTACACGAACAGTCCTTTGTGCGTGTTGATGCACGTCAATTTCTTTGATGGTTCAGCTAGCTCCTGTGTCATGTACACGGAGGTTAGGTCTAGCTTGGTGAATTACTTTCCCCCGACTAGCATTGCAAATAAGTCCTCTGCTTTAGACAGTGGGTACTGGTCCTGTAACGAGACTCGGTTGATCGTTATCTTGTAGTCCCTGCAGATTCTGACCGTCCCATCGCTCTTTAACATTGGCACAATTGGACAGGCCCACTCGTTGAACTCCACTGGCAATATGATTCCCTCTCGTTGAAGTCTGTCCAGCTCGATCTCGACGTTCTCTCGCATCATATATTGGACTGCTCGGGCCTTGTGATGAACGGACCTGCCACAGGAACAAGACGGATCTGCTGGGCTTGTATTCACTGGAGTTCAGAAGAATGTGAGGGGACCTCATAGAAACATTTAAAATTCTGACGGGTTAGACAGGTTAGATGCAGGAAGAATGTTCCCAATGTTGGGGAAGTCCAGAACCAGAGGTCACAGTCTAAGGATAAGGGGTAAGCCATTTAGGACCGAGATGCGGAGGAACTTCTTCACCCAGAGAGTGGTGAACCTGTGGAATTCTCTACCACAGAAAGTTGTTGAGGCCAATTCACTAAATATATTCAAATAGGCGTTAGATGAGGTCTTTACTACTAGGGGGATCAAGGGGTATGGCGAGAAAGCAGGAATGGGGTACTGAAGTTGAATGTTCAGCCATGAACTCATTGAATGGCGGTGCAGGCTAGAAGGACCGAATGGCCTACTCCTGCACCTATTTTCTATGTTTCTATGTTTCTATGCACCTTGGCGCCTGTGAAGTTGCCTTTCCTGGCTCAAATAACGCTGGGAATTTATTTAGCACCTGAGCGCACGAGATGTCATCCACCGAAGACTGTGCTTTGATGGCGTCCCAGTTCCATCGGATCTTTCCTAGCCAGCTTCTGCCGAACAACGTTGGGCCATCGCCTGATACAATCCATAGTGGTAAATCATGCACCTTTCCGTTGTACGATACTTTCACTGCCGCACTGCCAATAACAGGTATGAGTTCTTTGGTGTAAGTGCGCAGCGTTGTGTGAATCGGGCTCAGTTTTGGCCTCTGTGCCTTGTTGCCCTATAGCTTCTCAAAAGCCTTCTGGCTCATGATTGATTGACTCACCCCCGTGTCCAATTCCATGGAGACTGGAAGGCCATTAAGTTTAGAAATATAGAAAACATAGAAACATAGAAAATAGGTGCAGGAGCAGGCCATTCAGCCCTTCAATGAGTTCATGGCTGAACATGAAACTTCAGTACCCCATTCCTGCTTTCTCGCCATAATCCTTGATCCCCCGAGTAGTAAGGACTTCATCTAACTCCCTTTTGAATATATTTAGTGAATTGGCCTCAACTACTTTCTGTGGTAGAGAATTCCACAGGTTCACCACTCTCTGGGTGAAGAAGTTTCTCCTCATCTCGGTCCTAAATGGCTTACCCCTTATCCTCAGACTGTGACCCCTGGTTCTGGACTTCCCCAACATTGGGAACATTCTTCCTGCATCTAACCTGTCTAAACCCGTCAGAATTTTAAACGTTTCCATGAGGTCCCCTCTCATTCTTCTGAACTCCAGTGAATACAAGCCCAGTTGATCCAGTCTTTCTTGATAGGTCAGTCCCGCCATCCTGGGAATCAGTCTGGTGAATCTTCGCTGCACTCCCTCAATAGCAAGAATGTCCTTCCTCAAGTTAGGAGACCAAAACTGTACACAATACTCCAGGTGTGGCCTCACCAAGGCCCTGTACAACTGTAGCAACACCTCCCTGCCCCTGTATTCAAATCCCCTCGCTATGAAGGCCAACATGCCATTTGCTTTCTTAACCGCCTGCTGTACCTGCATGCTAACCTTCAATGACTGATGTACCATGACACCCAGGTCTCGTTGCACCTTCCCTTTTCCTAATCTGTCACCATTCAGATAATAGTCTGTCTCTCTGTTTTTACCACAAAAGTGGATAACCTCACATTTATCCACATTATACTTCATCTGCCATGCATTTGCCCACTCACCTAACCTATCCAAGTCACTCTGCAGCCTCATAGCATCCTCCTCGCAGCTCACACTGCCACCCAACTTGGTGTCATCCGCAAATTTGGAGATACTGCATTTAATCCCCTCGTCTAAATCATTAATGTACAATGTAAACAGCTGGGGCCCCAGCACAGAACCTTGCGGCACCCCACTAGTCACTGCCTGCCATTCTGAAAAGTACCCGTTTACTCCTACTCTTTGCTTCCTGTCTGACAACCAGTTCTCAATCCACGTCAGCACACTACCCCCAATCCCATGTGCTTTAACTTTGCACATTAATCTCTTGTGTGGGACCTTGTCGAAAGCCTTCTGAAAGTCCAAATATACTACATCAACTGGTTCTCCTTTGTCCACTTTACTGGAAACATCCTCAAAAAATTCCAGAAGATTTGTCAAGCATGATTTCCCTTTCACAAATCCATGCTGACTTGGACCTATCATGTCACCATTTTCCAGATGCACTGCTATGACATCCTTAATAATTGATTCCATCATTTTACCCACTACTGAGGTCAGGCTGACCGGTCTATAATTCCCTGTTTTCTCTCTCCCTCCTTTTTTAAAAAGTGGGGTTACATTGGCTACCCTCCACTCCATAGGAACTGATCCAGAGTCAATGGAATGTTGGAAAATGACTGTCAATGCATCCGCTATTTCCAAGGCCACCTCCTTAAGTACTCTGGGATGCAGTCCATCAGGTCCTGGGGATTTATCGGCCTTCAATCCCATCAATTTCCCCAACACAATTTCCCGACTAATAAAGATTTCCCTCAGTTCCCCCTCCATACTAGACCCTCTGACCCCTTTTATATCCGGAAGGTTGTTTGTATCCTCCTTAGTGAATACCGAACCAAAGTACTTGTTCAATTGGTCTGCCATTTCTTTGTTCCCCGTTATGACTTCCCCTGATTCTGACTGCAGGGGACCTACGTTTGTCTTTACTAACCTTTTTCTCTTTACATACCTATAGAAACTTTTGCAATCCGCCTTAATGTTCCCTGCAAGCTTCTTCTCGTACTCCATTTTCCCTGCCCTAATCAAACCCTTTGTCCTCCTCTGCTGAGTTCTAAATTTCTCCCAGTCCCCGGGTTCTCTGCTATTTCTGGCCAATTTGTATGCCACTTCCTTGGCTTTAATACTATCCCTGATTTCCCTTGATAGCCACGATTGAGCCACCTTCCCTTTTTTATTTTTACGCCAGACAGGAATGTACAATTGTTGTAATTCATCCATGCGGTCTCTAAATGTCTGCCATTGCCCATCCACAATCAACCCCCTAAGTATCATTCGCCAATCTATCCTAGCTAATTCATGCCTCATACCTTCAAAGTTACCCTTCTTTAAGTTCTGGACCATGGTCTCTGAATTTACTGTTTCATTCTCCATCCTAATGCAGAATTCCACCATATTATGGTCACTCTTCCCCAAGGGGCCTCGCACAATGAGATTGCTAATTAATCCTCTCTCATTACACAACACCCAGTCTAAGATGGCCTCCCCCCTAGTTGGTTCCTCAACATATTGGTCTAGAAAACCATCCCTTATGCACTCCAGGAAATCCTCCTCCACCGTATTGCTTCCAGTTTGGCTAGCCCAATCTATGTGCATATTAAAGTCACCCATTATAACTGCTACACCTTTATTGCATGCACCCCTAATTTCCTGTTTGATGCCCTCCCCAACATCCCTATTACTGTTTGGAGGTCTGTACACAACTCCTACTAACGTTTTTTGCCCTTTGGTGTTCTGCAGCTCTACCCATATAGATTCCACATCATCCAAGCTAATGTCTTTCCTAACTATTGCATTAATCTCCTCTTTAACCAGCAATGCTACCCCACCTCCTTTTCCTTTTATTCTATCCTTCCTGAATGTTGAATACCCCTGAATGTTGAGTTCCCAGCCCTGATCATCCTGGAGCCACGTCTCCATAATCCCAATCACATCATATTTGTTAACATCTATTTGCACAATTAATTCATCCACCTTATTGCGGATACTCCTTGCATTAAGACACAAAGCCTTCAGGCTTGTATTTTTAACACCCTTTGTTCTTTTAGAATTTTGCTGTGCAGTGGCCCTTTTTGTTCTTTGCCTTGGGTTTCTCTGCCCTCCACTTTTCCTCATCTCCTTTCTGTCTTTTGCTTTTGCCTCCTTTTTGTTTCCCTCTGTCTCCCTGCATTGGTTCCCATCCCCCTGCCATATTAGTTTAAATCCTCCCCAACAGCACTAGCAAACACTCCCCCTAGGACATTGGTTCCGGTCCTGCCCAGGTGCAGACCGTCCGGTTTGTACTGGTCCCACCTCCCCCAGAACCGATCCCAATGCCCCAGGAATTTGAATCCCTCCCTGCTGCACCACTGCTCAATTTTAATATTAACGTGCATCAACACGCACATTGGTGGTGAAGGTGTGTACCCCATACACTTCCTCTTCATCCCCAGATCGAGTTGCCTCTCCTGCTCATTCAGCGTGATCCACGCTGGATCGGTCGTCCTCTGCTGACTCTGCCACGTGGTGAGTCAAAGGTCATTTGCACATTCGTTGTTCCACAGCCCTTGCACACATAGGGCCCAAGTTTCCACACGATAAAAAATGGGCGCCCCTCCGAGCTGGGCGCCCGTTTTTCGCGCCTATAACGGCGGCGGAAAAAAAAATCGCGATTCTCGAGCGCTTTGCAGCTCCTTGTCTGTTTGGCGTGGCGCCCAGGGGGCGGAGCCTACACTCGCGCCGATTTTGTAAGTGGGAGGGGGCGGGTACTATTTAAATTAGTTTTTTCCTGCCGGCAACGCTGCGCGTGCGCGTTGAAGCGTTCGCGCATGCTCAGTGTGAAAAAACATTGGCACTCGGCCATTTTTGTAGTTCTTTGTAGTTGTTTAATTTTTGAACATTTTTTAATAAAAGCACTCCACATTTTTTTTTCTGCAGTTCTAGTCAGGTAGAACAGTTCTACTTTGGAACAGAATTTTTTCTTCAAAAGGGGACGTGTCCGGCCACTGACGCCTGATTTCAAAGTGTCCACAGTGAAAACGTACTCCAAACTAACTTAGAATGGAGCAAGTGAAGATTGTTGTCGAACTGAAAAAACCTGTTCTACACATTAAAAAATCAGGCGCAGGTTACAAATTAGGCGTAGGGAACGAGGGGGAAAGGGGGGGGGAAGGGAAGTCATTAAATTCTACAATAAATCCTTATTTATACTTCTACAAATATTATACAAATAAATCCAACCTGAATAAACATTTATAAGCAAAGAAAAGATTAAATAAACCATCTTCCTACCTGTGTGAAAGTGCTTCAGGCACGGAGAATTCTGCAGTCAGCCTGAGGCGCCCGTTCTTCCCGCGGGGTCGGGGGGGGGGAAGCACCCGTTCTTCCCGCGGGAGGGGGAGGAGGCGCACGTTCTTCCCGCGGGGGGGGGGAGGAGGCGCCCGTTCTTTCCCGCGGGGGGGGGAGGAGGCGCCCGTTCTTCCAGCGGGGGGGGCGGGGAGGAGACAGTGAGAAGGCTGCAAGTGCTGATGTGCTGATGTCAATGTGCTTTTATTAAAAAAATGTTCAAAAATTAAACAGCTACAAAGAACTACAAAAATGGCCGAGTGCCAATGTTTTTTTCACACTGAGCATGCGCGAACACTCCAACGCGCACGCGCAGCGTTGCCGGCAGGAAAATAATTAATTTAAATAGTACCCGCCCCCTCCCACTTACAAAATCGGTGCGAGTGTAGGCTCCACCCCCCTGTTCACCGCGCCAAACAGAGAAGGAGCTGCAGGGCTCTCCAGAATCACGATTTTTTTTTTAGGCGCCGATTTAGGCGCGAAAAACGGGTGCCCAGCTCGGAGGGGCACCCGTTTTTTATCGTGTGGAAACTTGGGCCCATGGTGAGGAGAATCGCCCTGCGCTTGACCGCCATCTCAGCCGTGTCCAGTTCATTGGCCACGAAGTACTGGTCGAGATGCTCAACAAGGCTTCCCAATCATTACCCGCAACAAATCTCTCAAGAATACCAACGGCAGCCATTACCGCATGAAAGTTCATGATCTGTAACTTGTCGCCAATTATTATGTTCAGAATAACTCCACAAGACTGTGTTGTAAGCTCAAAACATTGTGACCTTGGTCTCTTTAATGTAACTCCAAAGTGAAGAAGCAGCATGGTGGATTGCCTTTTATACCTGCTTGCCCAGGGTGCACAGGTGACCCTTAGGTCTCCCACAGGTGTGTCCCCTGGTGGCAAGTCTTACACATTGGTGAGGTTTGCATACATAACATCCTGTATGCCTTCTTAACCACCTTATCTACCTGGCCTGCTACCTTCTCAGTGTCTTACCATTTAATGTGTATTCCCTTGCCTTGTTAGCCCTCACCAAATGCATTACCTCACACTTCTCCGGATTGATTCCATTTGCCAATGTTCTGCCCACCTGATCAATTCATTGAAATCTTCATGCAGTCTACTCCTTTCGTGGAGGCCCTGATTAACAGTGAGTCAGGATCCCGCTCTAAACTCGCCTCTGTGTTAGTTTCTGAACTGTCATATCTGCATTCGGATAGCAGACCTTTCAGCAAGTGGCATAACAGGTAATTTACATAACTAAAGGTACTTAAATGGTAGTTAAGATGTTTAAACGCAGGCACTTTCAATTTTACCAACCCTTTGACGGGTTTGCTGTGCCTCGGGTTTCACACCAGGTAAGTGGAGTCAGGTTCTTAGTGACTCTCCATCACTTTGACTCGTTGACAGCTGCAGAAGTGGTATTAAAAGCTACCATTTCACAGCTGTTCACTTTCCAATGTCATAAGCTGAATCCTGCAGGCTTTGGAAGATACTTTTGAGCTGTATGCAGTTTGGAAGTGTTTGCAGTGATCCTCCCATTCACTGTTACTTCCTTGGTGCAACCTCTCATCATTGACAGGGAACTTCTGTCATCTCAACCTCACCTACAGGTGTGATGTCCGAAATCCAGAGCTCCGGAATGTTGCGGAATCCGGACTGATCCGTGGCTGGGTCGACCAGAAACCGGAAAGTGTTCCGAAATCCGGACTCACCCGCCTCAGATGTCCGACCTCTCCCTGCCTCTGGCCCGACCTCCAGCCGCCCGACCTCCCCCGGCCTTGACTCGATCTCCCCCCTCCTCGGCCGCCCCCGACCGACCTCGGCCCGACCTTCCCTGGCCTTCGATCCAATCCCCAGCCGCCCGATCTCCCCCTGGCCTCGGCCCGACCTCCTGCCGCTCTCTCCTGGCCTTGGCCTGACTGCCCCCCCCCCCAATCTCCTGAAGCCCGACCGACTCCCCCCCCCCCCCCCACCCCCGATCTCCGGCGGCCCAACCAACCCCCCCACCTCCCCCCACCTACCTCCCTAGGCCCAGGCAAAGACGTTCCGAAATCCGGAATACTGGAATCCGGAACAGCCTCGGTCCCGAGGTTTCCGGATTTCGGATGTCACACTGTACCATCTATTCCAGCAGCATCAGTGCCCTTAAAAAAATCTCACCTTGGTCCTTAGAATCCCATCACGATCAGGCCTAACACCAATATCACTAAACATCCAGCATCACCAACAGCAACACCAACCTTCTCCGCAATCACCTGATGCTGCATAGTACACAGGGCATCAGCACCTGAACATATTGCTGCCCGGGAGGACAGTGATGGCCTCACCATGACCACATTTAATTCACTTCACGCTGTGCACCCTGACTGCCACATGATGTACCAGCTTGGCACCACCCCACACCAGCTCCATAAAGCATCCCTGCAATGTCCAAGCCATTCCTTTCACACTCGTCACCATTGTGGTGGTACCCTTATGTCTCACCATTCACTACGACTCACTAAACCACTTCCAAAGGTGCCCACAAATCTGTCTAAAAACACAAAGTGCTGAAAATAAAGATTTCAATGTTTGACAGCACATCAACATTAACTATACATGAACATTGGCTAAAGGACCCAAGTGCCTATCCTTGTGTGTTAAGGATGAGGGTGAGTGTGAGGGGTGGCTAGTGAAATGGGGAACTGATAATGTTGATAGAGAGAGAGAGGGATGAGTGGAGGTGCAAAGTAAGTTGGTGTGAGAAAGGATGTGCAGGGGTAGAATAGGGAAGGCAGAGTGATGGGGATATGATGAGTGGCACAGCAGGATGAGGTTGATTGTGGCTTTGCAGTAACATTTCGTGATCTACTGATATCATTGAAAGGTTTGCGCCACTGCAACCTGGTCCTCCTGATGACGCCCCTGTTTGTGCCCTCCTGTGCAATGTGCAACCAGGTTGCATTGGCATCCTAGGGAGGTCCCTTCCGCCCGAAGGGAAGAGGACCTCACTGCGTGCTGTGACTTCCTCCATAAGCATCTGGAGGGAGTCATGGGAGGGCCTGGGTGCAGCTGGGCACCTCTATGCAATGCTTCTCAGTGTTTTCAGCTCCTCAATGCCGAAGGACACTGACAGAAGAACTGTCAAAACCATTGTGGGCATGGCCCCTTTAAGGAAACCGGCTGATGACGCGTCATCAAATGATGTCATCAGACCGGCTTCCTCTTAATCGGTCTGAAAATCTGCAGGGCGGGCTTTAAAAGCCCAATCAAGGGAAGATTTGGGAGAGAGATCGGGTTCGAGCGGGAGCGGGCTTTCCACACGCCACCAACCCTGGCCGCATCGATCCCACCGCGTGTGGAGAAATCGCAGCCCGCATGTGAGGGGCAACTACTTTCCCTTGGGTGTAGGCCAGAAAGTGAGTGATATCTTATTTTTAAAACATTCCCTTTTGCAGATCACCTCTATAGATACCTGTATATCCTCCATTTTCTCAGTAAGTTGTGAAATAAATGAGCTCCAGTGAAGTCAGACAAAGTATTAACTTCCTATCATGGGTATCAAACCGATAAGGAATATATCTTTTTTTCCAGTCTTCGTCATGACATTGCTAAAGGATACTGTATATTCTGCATGCTGCAGATGAGGTAGCATATCCAGAAGAGGAAATCAAAATGGGCAGTTGTTCCTTTTTAAGAGCCTTTTTTTTTGGCAAAAATCTGTTTGACCTTTCCTTGGTCTGCTTTATTATAATTTTTGCACAGAGGATAATCATTAATTCTTTAAACATAAGAGGAATCATTTTTAGTTTAATTTACCATGACAAATAAAATAGGGTAATAATAAAAAATGAAATATCAATTTGTTTTTGAATTCCTTTCTTCACCAGTAATTTTTTTAATACAGATCAACTGTATAGATCAAAATTCGGTCAGGCAGAGTCAGCATGGATTTATGAAGGGAAAATCATGTTTGACAAATTTACTGGAGTTCTTTGATGTAATGAACAGGGTAGATAAAGGGGAACCAGTGGATGTGGTGTATTTAGACTTCCAGAAGGCAATTGACAAGGTGCCACATAAAAGGTTACTGCACAAGATAAAAGTTCACAGGGTTGGGGGTAATATATTAGCATGGATAGAGGATTGGCTAACTAACAGAGAACAGAGAGTCAGGAATCAGTGCTGGGACCCCAACTATTTACAATCTATATTAATGACTTGGAAGAAGGGACTGAGTGTAACGTAGCCAAGTTTGCTGACGATACAAAGATGGGAGGAAAAGCAATGTGTGAGGACGCAACAAAACTGCAAAAGGACATAAACGGGCTAAGTGAGTGGGCAAACATTTGGCAGATGGAGTATAATGTTGGAAAGTGTGAGGTCATGCACTTTGGCAGAAAAAAAATCAAAGAGCAAGTTATTATTTAAATGGAGAAAGATTGCAAAGTGCTGCAGTCCAGTGGGACCTGGGGGTACTTGTGCATGAAACACAAAAGGATAGTATGCAGGTACAGCAAATGATCAGGAAGGCCAATGTATCTTGGTCTTTATTGCAAAGGGAATGGAGTATTAAAGCAGGGAGCTGCGTGCAGTTTTTGTTTCCATATTTACGAAAGGATATACTTGCTTTGGGGGCAGTTCAGAGAAGGTTCACTAGGTTGATTCCAGAGATGAGGGGGTTGACTTATGAGGAATGGTTGAGTAGGTTGAGCCTCTACTCATTGGAATTCAGAAGAATGAGAGAGAGGTGATCTTATTGAAACGTATAAGATTATGAGGGGGCTTGACAAGGTGGATGCAGAGAGGATGTTTCCACTGATGGGGGAGACTAGAACTAGAGGACATGATCTTTGAATAAGGGGCCGCTCATTTAAAACAGAGATGAGGAGGAATTTCTTCTCAGGGTTGTAAATCTGTGGAATTTGCTGCCTCAAAGAGCTGTGGAAGTTGGGACATTGAATAAATTTAAGACCGAAATAGATAGTTTCTTAAATGATAAGGGGATAAGGGGTTATGGAGAGCGGGCGGGGAAGTGGAGCTGAGTCCATGATCAGATCAGCCATGATCTTATTGAATGGCGGAGCAGGCTCGAGGGGCTGTATGGCCTACTCCTGTTCCTATTTCTTATGTTCTTATGTTAACTGTGCAATGAAGGCTACAGATACAGATCTATGTACTTTTTTCTCCTCCTCCCCCTCCCCACCTCTTCCCCCAGCCCAATAATGAAAGTTGAGCAGAATCCATAATTACTCCACAGAAGAGGAGGCTGGAAAATATATTATATGGCTTTACGATGAATATTCAACTTGAAAACATTTTGAAGGACTCCAACAATCCTTATCTAAAGAGCATAAGATAATTAGCATATGGTTAGAAGCAACATATCATGTCTCTCAAAGTTACTAGAATTCTTTGATGGGGATGGCTAAATTAATCGTAAAATGATTACGTTCGGGTGAAGTCTCCATGATATTCATGGGACAAAAAGGAACAAAGCAGAGTGGGCTTTCTGCTCAATAGAATGGTGGGTGCCTGACCACACTGAATCTTCTAGGTTATGGTCTAACATATTCCCAGTGAGATCCAGGCACAAATATGATTGGGGTAAGATATCTGGTGCTGCTGCAGGGATTTAAAAGCCTGCTACAGCATTGTTTTGAGAAATAACTTTTTGGGTAATCGGGAATATGGAGCAGAGAACTACTGGAACACCACAGTTAACTGATGCTTCTATATAGGTGCTGTTTGGCACCCAAGAGCACCATCCACATAGGTGAGCAGTACACAGTGTATGGGTGGCAGAGAGCTGCCTGTCACTACACCCAGAGGACATGACTGCAAGCATATGTGCTTCTGATACCTTCTACACCTCAATTCTCCCAGGAGATTATATAGCTCCAGGTGGGTAGGGTGTGTCTGAATTGTGATGCATTGCCAATGTAGGACAAACCAAACTGACCATCTGGTCTTTTCCTGCCTGACATTTTCATATGTTGGTATTGTATTTCTCTGCTTGCATCACATACAGAAGGGACGAGGAGCATTAAACTCTTGAATGCATTTGCAGATGTTACTTTAAAGGTCATTAGACCTGAATGCATAGGGAGAATGGAGGAGGGTGAAGTTGGAGACCTTTTTCAGAGTACCATTCTTCTCAAGTTCTTCCATCGCAATCTCTTCTTGCACTCATTTGCTGTCCCACAATCCCATATGACACAGTCTATGTTTATGTGATAAATATTTGAAAGAATGTGGCTACATGACACCCTAACATGTTGCTCTTCATTTTGCATAGTTGCGCCATTGGAAGCGGTGTCTCCAAATAAGACAGCAGTTCACACCATCCTGCATCACTCAAGCCTCTGCTCCAAGTGGATTTAGTTAATGAGTTACAGGAGAGAGTACATGTGTGGAGAAACAGATAATGATGGCTTTAATAATCCTGGCACTGTGACTCCTTTAAAAAGGTGTCAGGAGTGTTGCCTAGGAAGTGGATATTCATTTTCTCTCTCTCTTCCATGATCCTACATTGATGGCCATAGAAGATCTGTATTTTAAATTTTTGTGGTTAATGAAGAGAATTGTGGCCACATTGGTGCCATCAATGACTCCCTTGATTTTGTGGGGAATCCTGCTATCCGAAAAAAATATACCCTCTCATTCTGCTCTGTTTTGACTGCAGGGAAAGTGATGAAATTGTTTGCTCTGTCGAACGGCTTAATATATCTGTAAACTGCAGATTGACTGATGTCGCTTGGAATGAGCCAGAGCATAAAAGTATAGGATATGGTGACCTGGATAGCTACTGGCATTGCCATTCCTGTGGTGGAGATTGTTTCCAGCAGACAGCACAACTGTGTCATTGCCACTCAAGTGAAATGTAACCTGCAAAGACAGTTTTCCTCAGACCTGCCAAGGCAGGTGATATGTGGGGGTGTTTTTGGGCAACAATGGGTATGGGTTGTCTATCTCAACAGGAGTCTCATTTGCCTTTCCTTTCCTTTCCTCCTCTTCAAAATAACATAGAAATACTGGGAGCTCCATTGGAATGCTCACTTTGCAAATTATAATTGCAGCAACTAAAAATATCTGCGCCAAAATTCTTGTCCCAAGCCTACAAAATAATCAAGCAAAAAATAACAAGAAGTTGCTGATTTAATTTACAACCAAAATCACCAGTCTCCCTTTAAATGCTGATCTTTTCTTGTCAGTGGATAATAGCCCTCTGTGCAGTACTCTCTTTACATTGATGACAGTAGCACAGTGCGATTCTAACAAAAGTCATGGGAAATAGCAAGTGAGCTAAGCCAAATTCAGCTTTGGGGCTCATTTAAATACTGCCGTCCTGCATTTCCGGCAGAAATCGGCTGGCTCCTACAGTGGTCAACAGGTTGGGTCGGGGGCAGGGAGAAGGTGATTCCAAGGGACAGCCTTTAAAGTACTGGAAGTGTCATGGAGTTTTTTTTGTGGGGCCAGAAGGAGCATTTATGTTTCTCTTGAGCCCACAAAAATAAAAATTGAAAATTTTCTGGATCTTTATTTGAGCAGCCCTTTAAGAATTGCTGGTTAGGCTGCTCAATATCTGGTACAACTAAGTGGAGCAAACTGCTCATTGTAGAACCCTGAATGCGAAATTCAGGTACAAATCAGCGTAGGACCCAAATTTGCATATTTAAGGAGCCTAATGTTTTTTACACATTATAAAAAAAGGCTAAGTGCTCTGCTGCACAAATAAAAGTTTCATAGTTAAAATAAGTTGTTGAATTAGCTCTCTATTGAAGCTGCACCAGATTCCAGCTGGCATATGCGCAGGTGCTCGCTGCATAACCATTTCTGAAAGTAACCAGAGTTTGATTAGAGGAATATATTTGTGTTGTTGAGGGAAGAAAGCAGGTTTCAAGGACAAAATGTTTAGAGACGCATGAGAGAACAAGACAATGGGTTTCAACGTGCGGTTTTATGATACTAATGAGATGATGTCCAATTTGATAAAAATCCTGCACAACTTTTTTGGGAATGTTGTCTTACATTTTTTTTGCATCATCTTATATCATCTCCAGCCTAGAGGTAGGATGACTAACCTGGTCCAAGACATCTAACAATTTCAGTCTGTAGCTAGCTGGCAGTCAACTGATTTTCTCACCTTCCTATTGATAATGTGCTAGTACTCTGCTCACTAACTCCCCATTACAGTGTGGCTGAAATGGGAATTTCACTGTGAATCTCACTTGTGGATCAACAATGCACTATGCAGGAAGAATGTTCCCGATGTTGGGGGGAGTCCAGAACCAGGGGTCACAGTCTAAGGATAAGGGGTAAGCCATTTAGGACTGAGATGAAGAGAAACTTCTTCACTCAGAGTTGTTAACCTGTGGAATTCTCTTCCGTAGAGAGTTGCTCATGCCAGTTCATTAGATATATTCAAGAGGGAGTTGGATATGGCCCTTACGGCTAAAGGGATCAAGGGGTATGGAGAGAAAGCAGGAAAGGGGTACTGAGGTGAATGATCAGCCATGATCTTATTGAATGGTGGTGCAGGCTTGAAAATGCACCTATTTTCTATGTTTCTATGTACCATCCAAGAATCCATTAAAGAGTTTGTAACTTATTGCACTGACAGTGGTGGCTGGTGTGCAACGGTCACCACACATTAAAAAAAATCAACGCACAGGCATCTTCCACCCTTCAAGATTTAGTTCGGGACCTGGAATATTAGATCCTTCATTGAAACACCTGTGAACTTTTTGACGTGGAAGCAAGTCATTCTCGATTCGAGGGACTGCCTATGATGATGATGATGATGTGAACAGTTCCAATGCAAACAAGTATGTGACAATAGAATGTAATTTACCAATATTTATTAAAATCTGTCAATGTATTTTCATTGAAGTGACAATATAAAGTTTATTGATGTAGGGAAGAATATACTGAGAGGGAACATAAATCTCCCATTTTGTAGTAGAAAATGATTTGTAAAATTTCCTAACTAAGGTGAAAATTATAAATGAGAGAGATAAATCTATCTATATATCTGTAACTATATATCTATATCTATTTATATGATATCATGAATACATATCTGGGCACACTTCTCGTTATGCAATCATCACACATTGGGCATCACACTCTAGTGTCGATTGGCTTCAAGTATAATTACAATAATCCAGATTGAGGAGGCAGGGAATGTACAAATCAGAAGTGTGGCAAGCAGCTAGAAAACTACCATGAGGCACTACTAAGAACAACCAATTCTGAAGAACCAGGTGAACCTACGAATAAAAGAGAAAGTGAACGAATCAAATCAATCCAAACACTTGCTGATTCTTTTTTTGACACTTTTTTTTCTCTGTAACTGAAATTTCCAATGTCCAAAATAAGATTTGTATAGCAAAAATATAACCCTCCCCTCCCCATGTGGCAGCTCGGCCCTGCTATGCCATTTGTCACAAGGTAATACAATCACTGCAAGAAAGAAAAGAAGCATACAACACAGGAGGCCATTCAGCCCATCATGCCTGTGTTGGCTCTTTGAAAGAGCTATGCAATTAGTCCCACTCCCCTGCTCTTTCCCCATAACCCTGCAAATGTTTCTTTATATATACAATTCACCTTTGAAAGCTAGTATTGCTTCCACCACTCTTTCAGGCAGTGAATTTCAGATCATAACTCGCTGCATTAAAAACAACCTTCATCTCCCCTCTGGTTCTTTTGCCAATTAACTTATGAAAAGAATTAAAATAAACTAATGTAAGAAAAGGATGAAAAAAGGAAAAGGTTAAAAGGAGTGGGAAAGAAAGTTAGGACAAAACTACATCTTAATGGAATTCAAAACAAATTCAAGAAAAAAAAATTACAACTAAGAGAAAATATTGCAGCATAAAATCTACAGCAGGATGGGACAGAATAATATTCTTTAAAGAATAAGAACTGTGGCCTACACTGTATTGCAACAAACTGAAATCAAGAAGGGAAGAGAAGGAAGAAACCAAGGAGACTAAAAAGTGTGAATAATAAAATAAAGTTAAGTAGGGGATGAAAAAGTGAGATGCCAAGGGAAGGAATGAAAGAGCAGAGATGGGCACAGCAATTGATGAAGTTAAAAGGATAGTTGTACTAGAGCTGAGTGACTGAAAAAATGCAACATTGCTCTTGTGAAATAAAGCCATCTTTGTCTTTAGACCAACAATCATAACATAAGAACATAAGAAATAGGAGCAGGAGTAGGCCATTTGGCCTCTCGAGCCTGATCCGTCATTCAATAAGATCATGGCTGATCAGATCATGGCCTCAACTCCACTTATCTGCCCGTTCCCCATAATCCTTGACTCCCTTATCATTTAAAAATCTGTCTATCTCCACCTTAAATATATTCAATGACCCAGCCTCCACAGCTCTCTGGAGTAGAGAATTCCAAAGCTTCACAACCCAGTGAGAGAAGAAATTCCTCCTCATTTCCGTTTTAAATGGGCGACTCCTTATTCTGAAACTATGCCCCTAGTCCTAGATTCACCCATGAGGGGAAACATCCTCGCTGCATCTACCTTGTCGAGCCCCCTCGGTATCTTTATATGTTTCAATAAGATCACCTCTCACTCTTTTAAATGAGTGAAGGCCCAACCTACTCAACCTTTCTTCATAAGTCAACCCCCTCATCTCATGAATCAACCTAGTGAACCTTCTCTGAACTGCCGCCAATGCAAGTATATCCTTTCGTAAATACGGAGATGAAACCTGTACACAGTACTCTAGGTGTAGTCTCACCAATATCCTGTCCAGTTGTAGCAGGACTCCCCTGCTTTTATAATCCATCCCCCCTGCAATAAAGACAAACATTTCATTTTCCTTCCTGATTACTTGCTGTACCTGCATACTAACGTTTTGTTTCATGCACAAGGACCCTCAGGTCCCTCTGTACATCTGTGCATTTTGTAATCTCTCTCCATTTAAATAATAATTAGCTTTTTTATTTTTCCTGACAAAGGGGGTAACCTTACACTTTCCCACATTATATTCCATCTGCCAAATGTTTGCCCACTCACTTAGCCTGTCCATATCCCATTGCAGATTCTTTGTGTCCTCCTCACAACTTGATTTCCCACCCATCTTTGTATTATGAGCAAACTTGGCAAATTACACTCGGTCCCTTCATCCAAATCATTAATATAGATTGTAAATAGTTGAGGCCCCAGCACCGATCCCTGCGGCACCCCACTAGTTACCATTTGCCAAACGAAAAATGACCCCTTTATCCCGACTCTCTGTTTTCTGTTAGTTAGCCAATCTTCTATCCATGCTAATGTATTACTCCCAACCTCGTGAGCTTTTATCTTGTGCAGTAACCTTTTATGTAGCACCTTATCAAATGCCTTCTGGAAATGCAAATACACCATATCCACTGATTCCCCCTTATCCACCCTGCTCGTTACATCCTCAAAGAATTCCAGCAAATTTGTCAAACATGATTTCCCTTTCATAAAACCATGCTGACTCTGCTTGACTGCATTATGATTTACCAAATGTCCTGCTACTGCTCCCTTAATGATGGACACCAGCATTTTCCCAATGACAGATGTTACGCTAACTGGTCTATAGTTTCCTGCTTTCTGTCTCCCTTCTTTTTTAAATAGAAGCGCTACATTTGCAGTTTCCCAATCGTCGACCTCTGAACTTTAAGCAGAAAGTTGAAATTTCCTCCAACTCAATAAAGACAGAACTGAAGCCATCCTTTCTGCTTCCCATCAGCTCTAATGTTCCTTAAATTCTGACAAAGTCTATCAGTTTGTAACCTTAGTGTATTGCTCGAACTGGATCTTAATTTTCTTCTGCACATCTCAAGACTGCTCTTTTCCACATCTGAAACATCTCCCACTTTCACCACTACCTCTCCTCCACTGCTCCCCAGACTCCAGTCCATGCTTTTATCATCTCAAGTCTTTCCCTTTCCAATGCTCGGCGAGCTCGCCTTCTCGTTACCACTCTCCATAAATTACAACTCACTCAGAGAGCTGCTGCATGCACTTGCTCAAAGTCTGACACTGTTATCACCTCAGTTCTTGCCAGGCTCCAATGTCTCACTTTGCTGCTCCATATCAATTTCAAAATCTTTGTCCTTGCATGCAAATGCTTTACCACAGCCTACTTCAGTGACTTCCTTCAGCCTTATATCATGCTCACACCATTCACTCCTCTGACATTGGTCAACTTGCTACACCCCCATCCTCTATGTTCCACTATTGATGGCCATTCTTTTAGGCACCATGCCCCTACCTCTGGAACGGCCTCCCCAAATACCTCTGATATGCCCCTTCCTTTTCTGTTTTCAAAAGTCTTCTCAAAATGTTTCTCCTCTGCTTTTGTGGCCCATCCCATATTTCCATTGTCCTGCTCTTCTCTCCCTCTCAATATCCATTTTTTCTTCTGCACAATTTAAAATTTAAAATGTCTTTGGAATGGCAGGAGTGCTCTTTAAATGGAAGTTATTGTCTAACTGGAAAACTTTATTTTTTAGTTGTAAAGTATAAACATTTCATAAAGACAATGACTAATTACAGACAACTGTGCTTTATTTCTACTTTTCTATTGAAAACATTAAAATTAGTGTAGCTGTGTAGATGAGGGAAGTAAATTTCAGGAATTATTTTAAGCAAAAAAATGTGTCGGATGAAAATTACTATCGGTTCCTGTTGAATGCTGGAAAACTCTGGAAACCCTGCCCCAATTCTGCCAAACTCCGATACACCCTTCTAGTGTCACCAAAATCCAGGGACCCCTCTCTAATACTGCAAAACAGATTGGGGTCGAAATTCACCGTCCCCGAAGGGACGGCTACCGTGGAGATTGGGCGGTCGACCGAAAAAAATCGATCGGCCGCCGCAGTCTGTGCTTTTCTTTTCCAGAGCCATATTCAGCTCGGGGAGGATTTCAGCGGTGTTCACTTCCACCGGAAACGATGTGGTGAAGCCGCAGTAAAGGAGGGTTTCCAGCGGTGAGCTTTGCAGCGTGCAGGCCGCTGGAAAGGGACTACCACAACAAAATTCATGGAGGTAAAGGTGGGACTTTTCCCAGCAGTGCCCCCGCGAGGTTTTCGATGCGGCTCTCGAACGCGACACCGCTGAGGCCCTTTGGTGGGCAAAAAGTTTTATTACTTATTACTTTTTAATTTCATTTTTCAGCATGCATCTGCAGTATTTATCTTTTGAAATTTTAAAATTAATTATTAGTGTTTTTATTTCATTTTCCATGGTCCGCAGTATTTATCGTTTGATATAGTTTTATTAATTGTTTTGGCCCCATTAAACCTGCTGAGTGCTGCTCAGAGGTTTCCATATACCCCTGTACTTTTATTCAACTTTCAGGTCTGACTCTTTAGTGGGCTGCAGAGACCTGCTTGGCAGGGTTCATACTGAGGATGGGAGGAGTGTTGGGAAGGTGACACCTGGTACACCTGCTCAGAAGCAGGGCGGCACAAAGGAAAAGGTGTCACCATCAGCACCGCACAGGCAGGCAGCAGGCAAGGGAGGCAGCAGCTATGATTCGTTAATTCTGTGCCAGACTAGTGTGCCCGCCATCTTCAGGATTGCAGTTGGCTGCTTGGGGACAAAGGATATCCCCTGTGGCTGCTCAGACCTCTGGGGAACCCCAGGACAGCGCCAGAACATGCATACAATGACGCTCATTGTGCCACCAGGTGCTTCATCGAGCAGTGCATTGGTATCCTTAAGCAGAGATTCCGGTGCCTGGACTGCTCTGGTGGCACCTTGCAGTACTCTTCTCAACGGGTCTCCATAATCATCGTGGTCTGTTGCATGCTGCACAGTCTGACCATCATGAGGGGACAGCCGCTGGAGGTAGAGCCAGCAGCACTTGAGGAGGAGGAGGAGGAGGCACAGGAAGAGGAGGAGGGTCCCAGAGCTAGGAGGCGCGACCCATCCGCACCCTGGAAGGGCCAGTTGCAGACTGGCCAACACCTTCCTGGGAGGGTGCATCCTCCCACATATGGAGGTGCCTGACACCTCTCCTGCAATATTGTTCCATGCATTATGTACTGCCTGTCTGCCAGGTCTCCCCATATCAGGAAACAGTATTCTTCTTCTGTCCTCCACACCGTCCATCAGTGTCTCCAGCTCCATATCAGTGAACCTGTTGCATCTCTTACAGCAACCATTCTTCCAACCTCCTTCCCCCCTCAGGGCCTTGCTGCAAACCCTGGCCTTTAAAAAGTCCAGGGAGCAGCTGGCTCATTAGAAACCCTTAACTGCATGCTGAATTTCTCAGTGGTGATAACGTTCAAATTAAGACAGCCACACTGCTGAAAAATCCAATTTGGAAGGGTTCATTAGCGCTGGAACCCATTTGTTCACTTTAGGAGCTTAATATGGGGCGGCCCAGCAATGAAAAAAATTCGGCGCTAATGGCCACAAAAAGGTAGGGGAGCACCAGCTTTCCAAGGGTACTGAATTTCGGGTTCATTGCCTCTCCTCTCGCCATTGTTGTTAAATACTGGGTACCTGCTTCCAGCCTGGTACATGTTATGTACAATCTTGTTGCGTATCCAGGCTTTAGAAAGATAAGAGCTAAATTTGAATATAAGCATAAAAGGAACATATACTAATAATCAAGGCTACTGATTTAGTTTCAACAGAAAAATGGACAAAATCAGAGAATTCAATTAAGAAAATAGCAGGAAAAATCCCATAACACAATGGAATAAAAACACAATTCCCCACTATTTTCTCCCAGCAGTTATGGCTCTATGCCTGAAGTGTGTATTCATAAAATTGTTCCTTATTTATTTAAAGAACACTGGGGAAATATCTTTTCTGTTTTTGAATTGCTTTGCTTAGATACTAGTGCATGAATCTCAACCAGGCAGTAACTTATTTTTCTAAACACAGACAAAGTAATATCACAGAATCACAAGCACCATTAATCGCAACTGTTACAGGTAAAGCAGATTGGAACAACACCATTTGCAAAAAATGAGAAAAGTCTTTCTCATAAATTTGCAAAAATTAGAAATTGCATTAATAAATGATGATAAATTACCTTTAGATACTCCTATGCTTAGGGGATTGGGAAATGCACCAACAATTAGGCTCGGGGGGACTAAAGCTTAAACTTAGTCTTAAACAATGTTGGGGGAAGAGTTTGGAGGAGAAAAGGTGTGGGATGGCATTGGATGGCCAAAATGTAAAGATGTTCAACGGAGCTCCCTAGGGAGCTGTCGTCCCGGGCGCCATCTTCGGGCCTGAGTGCTTGGTCTGCCCTTCAGGCCACCATAACCAGTGCCTGTGAAGAGACGCTCGGTCACTCAACCAGGAAACACCAGGCCTGGTTTGATGAGAATGACCAGCAGATCCAGGAGCTAATAAACTGCAAGCGCAGGGCATTTCTGAACTTAAAGCAACAACCCAACTCTGGAGCAGCAAAGCAGCATTACAGACGGCTGAAGGCCGAGGTCCAACAAAAAAAACCCGTGACCTAAAGAATAGATGGTGGGTGGAGAAAGCACAGGAGATTCAGCAGCTGGCCAACAACCATGACATGCGAGGATTCTTCACCACAGTCAAGTCCATCTATGGCCCAAGCACCCAAGGCCCCACCCCACTGCTGGCCAAGAATGGGGAGACACTCATCAAGGGCAGAGGCACTCAGGGCCTGCTTGAAGGTGCACTTTGAAGATCTCCTTAATCGAGACTCTGCCTTTGACATGAGTGTTCTCGACTCCATCCCGCAGCATGCTACCCGCCACCATCTTGGCAAAACCTCAGCCCTGCACGAGGTAGAAAAGGCCATCCATCAGCTCAAGGACAACAAGGCATCAGGAGCAGATGGAATCCCCGCTGAGGCACTAAAGTATGGCGGAGAAGCATTATTGGCTTGAATGCATGACCTCATCTCTCTCATCTGGAAGGAGGAGTGCATGCCTGGGGATCTCAGAGATGCCGTAATCGTGACACTTTTTTTAAAAAAAAAGGGGACAAGTCCGACTGTGGCAACTACAGAGGAATCTCCCTGTTGTTGGCCACTGGAAAAGTCATCGCTAGAGTCCTCCTCAACCGTCTTCTCCCTGTTTCTGAGGAGCTCCTCCCGGAGTCGCATTGCAGATTCCATCCGTTATGGGGTACAATGGACATGATCTTCATGGCGCGACAACTGCAAGAGAAATGCAGGGAACAGCACCAACCCTTGTACATGGCCGCCTTTGACCTCACAAAGGCCTTTGACACTGTTAACCGCGAGGGACTATGGAGCGTTCTCCTCCATTTCGGCTGCCGCCAAAACTTTGTCACCATCCTTTGCTTGCTCCATGATGACATGCAAGCCATGATCCTGACCAATGGATCCACCACAGACTCAAATCACGTCTGGACTGGGGTCAAGCAGGGCTGTGTCATCATGCCAGCCACCTTCTTGATCTTCCTCGCTGCAATGCTCCATCTCACGCTCAACAAAATCCCTGCTGGAGTGGAACTAAACTATAGAACCAGAGGGAACCTGATCAACCTTCGCCGCCTCCAGGCTAGATCCAAGACTGTCCTGTCCTCTGTCGTTGAATTACAGTATGCAGATGAAGTTTGCGTCTGTGCACATTCAGAGGCTGAACTCCAAGCCATCTAAACATCTCCACAGAAGCATACGAAAGCATGCCTTACACTAAACATCTGTAAGACAAAGGTTCTCCACAAACCTGACCCCACCACACAGCACTGCCGCCTGGTCATCAAAACCACGGCGTGGCCTTGGACAACGTGGACCACTTTCCATATCTCGGGAGCCTAATAGCAGCAAGGGCAGACATCGACGACGGGGTCCAACACTGCTTCCAGTGCACCAGTGCGGCCTTCGGTCACCTGAGGAAGAGAGTGTTTGAGGATCAGGCCCTCAAATCTGGCAACAAGCTTATGGTCTACAGGACTGTAGTGATACCCGCTCTCCTGTATGGCTCAGAGACATGGACCATATACAGCAGACACCTCAAATCGCTGGAGAAATACCACCAACGATGTCTCCGCAGGATCCTGCAAATCCCCTGGGAGGATAGATGCACCAACGTCAGTATTCCCAATCAGGCCAACATCCCCAGCATCGAAGCACTGACTTCACTCAACTAGCTCCGTTGGGTGGGCCACATTGTCAGCATGTCCGACACAAGACTCCAAAGCAAGCGATCTACTCGGAAATCCTACATGGCAAGCGAGCCCCAGGTGGGCAGAGGAAATATTTCAAGGACACCCTCAAAACCGCCTGGATAATGTGCAACGTCCCCACCATCACCTGGAAATCCCTGGCCAAAGGCTGCCCTAAATGGAGGAAGAGCATCCGGGAGGGTGCTGAGCACCTCGAGTCTCATCGCCGAGAGCATGCAGAAATCAAGCGCAGGCAGCGGAAAGAGCGTGCGGCAAACCAGACTCCCCACCCTCCCTTTGCTTCAACGACTATCTCTCCCACCTGTGACAGAGACTGTACAATCACCTGAGAACTTACTTTTGGAGTGGAAGCAAGTCTTCCTCGATTTCGAGGGATTGCCTATGATATACTCTATGGGTTTTTTGCACTTTTGTGGTATTCAGCAAGATTTATGACTTAGATAAACAACATAATTATAATCTCCAGTATCAGAATTCTCTAAAGCCCTTCAAGACTGGAAGTGAGAAAAAGCAGATGAATGAGGGACAGAACAGCCAATGAAGTACTTCTGAATTGTAGTCACTGTTATGCAGGCAAATGCAGCAGCCAATTTGCACAGGGCAATGTCCCACAAACAGCAATAAGATAAATGACCAGCATTAGCCAGGACAGTTCTCCTTCTCTTCTTCAAATCTTTTATGTTCACCTGAGAGTGCAGACAGAGCCTCGGTTTAATATCTTAACCAAAAGACAGTCCCTACAGCAGTGCAGCACTCCCTCAGTACTGTACTGAAGTGCCAGCCTCAATTATGTGTTCAAGTTTCTGAAATAGTGCTTGACCCCATGACCGACTGACTCAGGCCAGAGTGCTAACACTGAGTCAAGGCAGACCCGTGCCACTTTACTGATATTCTACAGAATCCTATTGTTCTATATTTTTGTTACCTATTCCTATTTTATAGTTTTTACACTGTTTTTTGTTTGTCTGCACATATTGTTTTACACAATAATCTTTACATATGAGAACAAATTATATTTTGTGCAGAAATTTTGAAACCAATATAAACTAGCTGTGTTCCAATACTTGGTGTTACTTTATCCAGTTTGGATGGATGCGCTCTGCTTTTGTATACATTTCTGAGATTTGATAACATTCCACATGTTTTGATTTTATGATGATCTGTCAATTGACAAGAGATTGTTAATTAATCCCACAATGTACTGCAGTTTTTCAAAAGGTTTCAGAACAACTGTGTCAGTGGGTGATAGACTTATCCTTGGGCTACTTATTGGTCTCAGCTACATTAAAGTTTAATGTAGATTTATTTATGCATTAAATGAAAACTGCAACCTTAATCCAAAAGCAGTCCAGAGTTTAGGTTTTCTCTTTGTTAGCAAATTAAGCTCAGCTAAAAGTGTGACCTGTAGAATCCCTAGAAGTATGTATAGTTTCTGTTTGTGTTGATATATCATCTACCACACATCTTGCAACCGGGATGGATGATTGGAATAAAATGTGCCTTGACACTTGTATTCCTACTTGTCCTGTCCAATATTTATTCCTCAATTAACATAACAAAAACAGATTATCTGGTCATTATCACATTGCTGTTTGTGGGAGCTTGCTGTGCGCAAATTGGCTGCCGCGTTTCCTACATTACAACAGTGACTATACTTCAACAGTATTTCAATGGCTGTAAAGCGCTTTGAGACGTCCGGTGGTTGTCCGCTATATAAATCCAAAACTTTCTTTCTTCTTCTTTATTTTTTTATCCTTCAGGCTGCTGGACCACTTACTGCTTCTATGGAAAACCATCCTACTAAGTAACTATGACGGAGTGAATCAATAACAAACTTCAAAGTACCAATATGATGATTATAAATACATTTCAAGAATGATGATTTCCAAATTAAAGACATAAGCCACATTCTAGTGGTGCTGTTGTACCATTGGAAGTGCAGTGGGGCAGAATGTTTGGTCACCACTTTTCACTACCATGACCCGATTCCAAATCGTGGGGATGAGGTCATTTAAATATAATGTAGCAGTGCTGCAGGGATGCCCACCTCATGTATCTTTCTGGCTTTAGAGCAGTTCTTTGCCTCTCTGACAGGATTGAAAGAGGCCACTCTGACCGAAGTCCTTGGTGCCTCAGCCTTCATTTTAAAGCCACTCCCTAAATGTGGGCCATTATTTGAATGGCAATCAATTGTTGTTTAAATTATTTTAGTAGGGCCTACATGCAGCTACAATGGCTTCCTGGCATTCCAAAATGGGAGACTGAGGAGAGACAACCTGAGCTGAAAACTGTGACTACGAGGGTAAGAAACTACATATTGAAATCACTAGTCCATTGAGTAAAATAAACTCAATTGCTGCAAATAAAGAATTATATGAAGAAAGGTTAAATAAATTTGAACCATGTTGATTCATCTTGATAACAAGGGAATACATTTAGAGCAGTAAAGGATAGTTCACACCAAAGGTAAAAATCAGATAACTAGATCAGATGGTACCGCAGATCGATAAAATATTTTATTTCTGCTGTACAGATTGATGCTAAACAGTGTGCCACAGTGGTAAATATTTTATTCAGTTATGAAAGGCAATCTATAGCTGTGTTCTGTGCCTCTGGATTACTGTTTTGATAGCTTTTGTTTGATACTACTGTCAAAATGTACCTTCAAATGAAACTTGATAGTGTTTTAATAATGCTTTTGTTTAACTATTATACGATAAAAGTAACTAAAAAAGCTAACCATTTTTAGCAAAGCATGATGGTAGATTGAGCCAATATTATGTTAACCATTTTTTTAAACTGCTGAGACAAGCTTTATTTAGAGCTAGAGTGGTCAAGGCCAGAATATTAATCAGTAAGATAAAGGTATGCAGCATGTATCATTTCTTATCCTAATTTTGCAAAGCCTAGCTCAGTAATGAACTGTGTGTAAAGTTGTGTGTGTAAAAGTTCTCAGAGGAGAAATGATTCCTTCTACAGAAGGAAGAAAGGATAGAGATAGCAATAGACTGTCCTATTGTGCTATAGAAAGTCAAAGGCATGAGTCTTAGAATGATGTATTGTAAGGCTTAAACAGCTGCATACTCTTATATCTTTTTCCTCCCTTTCAAATGCTGTAAGAGTAGCAGCTATTGAACTCTAGAGCCAATGCAAACACAGAGGAAGACTGGAGAAGAACTACAGTCAACAGAACACAGCAAGAGACAGTGCCACAGTCACTCAGTGGGCTTCCGTTGAGGTTTCAAGGAACAGGCTGTCTATTGCCTTGTTAAGTATTATATCCTTGTACTGGAAGTAAACTACCTAATACAATCTGTTGTGCTTATTTACAATATACCTGTACCCAGCATGGTTTGTTATGGTCACAGACAGGGCTCTTCTGACAGATCTTATAAATCTTACACAACTGTGCAAAGGTTTGTGACTTCTGGGGGAAGAAAATCAGCTGGACTAAATTCTTAATTGGCAATAGAAAGCAGAAGATAATGACAAATGGAAAAAAAAGCTCTGGGATGCAGGTTTTGTTTTGGGACAACTGTTGTTTGTACTACTTATTTGTTTCTTTTGAGGATGCAGATTTGAAGATGTTCCAATAAATACTACAAAGCAGTCCTTTACCGAGCTGAGGGCTAACCTCCAATCAACAAACTAGTTGAAAATGCCTGGTGGAAGTAGTGAATCAATGAAATCTCCCAAGTCCAAGAGAACAGATGTGTAAGAAATTTTCAGAATTTTAAATTTATTTATTCGTTCATTGGATGCGGGCATCACTGTCAAGACCAGCATTTATTGCCCATCTCTAATTGCTCTTGAGAAGATGGTGGTGAGCCGCCTCTTGAACTGCATGGTGAAGGAACTCCCAACAGTGATATACTTTCAAGTCAGGATGGTGTGTAACTTGGAGGGGAACTTGTAGGTGATGGTATTCCCATGCACATGCTGGCCTTGTCCTTCTAGGTGGTAGAGGTCGCGGGTTTGGGAGGTGCTGCTGAAGAATCCGTGGTGAGTTGCTGCAGTGCATCTTGTAGATGGTACACACTTGGGCATGGTGCGCTGGTGGTGGAGGGAGTGAATGTTTATGATGGTGGATGGGGTGCCTATCCAGCAGGCTACTCTGTCCTGCATGGTTTCGAGCTTCTTAAGTGTTGTTGGAGCTGCACTCATCCAGTCAAGTGGAAAGTATTCCATCACACTCCTGACTTGTGCCTTGTAGATGGTGGAAAGGCTTTGGGGAGTCAGGAGGTGAGACACTCGCTGCAGAATACTCAGCCTCTGACCTGCTCTTGTCACCACTGTATTTATGTGGTTGGTCCAGTTAAGTTTCTGGTCAATGGTGGTGAACTCGCCGATGACAATGCTGTTGAATGTCAAGGGGCGGTGGTTAGACTCGGGCATGTTGGAGATAGTCATTGCCTGGCACATATGTGGTACGAATATTACTTGCCAATTATCAGCCACAAACATGTGGGCATGGACTGCTTCATTATCCGAGGAGTTGCAAATTGCACTGAACACTGCAGTCATCAGCGAACATCCCCACTTCTGACCTTATGACGGAGGGAAGGTCATTGATGAAGCAGCTGAAGATAGTTGGGCCTAGGACACTGCTCTGAGGAACTCCTGCAGCGATGTCCTGGGGCTGTGATGATTGACCTCCAAACCTTTGTATTAGGTATGAGTCCAGCCAGTGGAGGGTTTTCCCCCTGATTCCCATTGACTTTAGTTTTACTAGGACTCCTTGATGCCACACTCCGTCTAATGCTGCCTTGATGTCAAGGGCAGTCACTCTCACTTCCTCTCTGGAATTCAGCTCTTTTGTTCATGTTTGGACCTAGGCTGTAATGAGGTCTGGAGCAGAGTGGTCCTGGTGGAACCCAAACTGTGAGTCGGGGAGCAGGTTATTCATGAGTAAGTGCCACTTGATAGCACTGTCGACGCCATCTTTCATCACTTTGCTGATGATTGAGAGTAGACTGATGGGGTGGTAATTGACCAGATTGGATTTGTCCTGCTTCTTGTGATTGGGACATACCTGGGCAGTTTTCCACATTGTCAGATAGATGCCAGTGTTGTAGCTGTACTGGAATAGCTTGACGAGAGGTGCGGCTAGTTCTGGAACACAAGTCTTCAGGCATTTCTTGATATCATGTGGAGTGAATCGAATTGTCTAAAGACTGGCTTCTGTGATGGTGGAGACCTCAGGAGGAGGGCGATTTGATCACTCGCCCAGCACTTCTGGTTGAAGATGGTTGCAAACACTTCAGCCTTGTCTTTTGTACTTGGGTGCTGGGCTCTGCCGTCATTGAGGATGGGGATATTCCCTTCCCGTTAGTTGTTTAATTGTCCACCACCATTCACAACTAGATGTGGCAGGACTGCAGAATTTCGTTCTGATCCATTGATTGTGAGATTGTGTTGTTCTGTCTATAGCATGCTGCCTCTGCTGTTTAGCATGCATTTGTCATGTGTTGCAGCTTCCCCAGGTTGTTACCTAATTTTTAGGTAAGCCTGGTGCTGCTCCTGGCATGCTCTTCTGCACTCCTTATTGAAGCAGAGTTGGTCCCCGTGGCTTGATGGCAATGTTAGAGTGAGAGATATGCCAGGCCATGGGGTTACAAATTGTGGTGGAATACAATTCTGCTGCTGCTGATGGCCCACAGCAGCTATTGGATGTCAGTTTTGAGCTACTAGATCTGTTCTGAATCTATTCCATTTAGCACGGTGGTAGTGCCACACAACATGATGGAGGGTGTCCTCAGTGTGAAGACAGGACTTCGTCTCCACAATGACTGTGGTGGTCACTGCTACCATAGCCCCCCTACTTTAGCACTGGGATCAGTAATTAATGATTGCATTTAGATTCAGTCAGTGGAATAATTTGCTGTTGCTGCTGGAATCAAGTAGACAATTTAATCGTCCATAGGAATAAAAATGATTTTATATATTTAATATTAGTTTTAAAAAAAATAATACTCAGAAGTACCATAAGCTCAGAAAATGCTGTAGGCCACATCATGAGATGACTAATTCACATGTTAAAAATGGTAAATTGGAAGCGGGCGGTAGACATGCTTAATAACAGGAAGATATTTTAGTCCTCATTGATCAGTCAATTAATTGAAGTATTTGATTGAACAGAACATTTTCTGTTACACTGCGTTATGTCCACAATCTATTCCTACAAGAAGAAAGAAGGAATCACAAGATTAACTCAATCTAAATGAGGGTAGATACTCTTGATTATCAGGCGCACAGGTTACCATAACAATAAAATTACATTTCTTATCCAGTCTTACACAATCTTAGCAATTTTGTTGAATAAATACAGACTTTTGATTTTAGTAATGAATTGTGGCTGAGTTATTTTCTGTTCGGTATGTTTGAATGGATGCCTATTTTGTTGTAACAATTATGATAGTACAGTATTATACTACAGATGGTCATGATCATATAGTAGAATTTTCTTTATTTTTATAATATAAAAGAGTAAAATTGCAAGTCTCCCATTGCAACTGGGTGGGAGGTGGGGGTGGGGGGGGGGGGGGGATGGCAGTGGGAAGAAAATCCATATAGAGTCGAATAGGAAATTGGATGAGAAATTATTTCTGTTTGAGTGCGTTCAGAAAATGTTTACAACCTTTTAATAAAATAGACTGAACTAAGAAATGATATTCTCCAATTTTACATACATACCAAATAAAGTAATTTCTGTTTGACATGAGATTACACAACCTGACTCTTACCTGAAGTAACATACCCTGGGCTTGTGGGTGTAAAGTACTGCACCAACAAGCATAGCTATGGTATCAATGTACCCTTCTTTAAGTTCTATGTTGAGAGAATAGGGGTGATTCCATGCTCTTGTACTCCCAGCAGAGAGTCTTTTTTGATGGGATCATACTTCAGGGCATCAGGCTGCAGTGTTGCAGCCCCATCTCCATCCCACACTCCTTTTGAGCGTTACTCCCCGCTGGGGCTGATGGATCGTGAAATCAACCCTTATACATCATAATCATGACAATATGGAAACCAGTGTATAATTTTTCTGTTTGCAAAAAAAATAATTTTTTAAATGTTTATGCCATTTTATTAATGTTTGTCAGTTTTGCTGTTGCAATTTATAATCTGTTTGTAATGACTGGTTTCTTGATATAAAATGTTTCTATATATAAAAAAAATTCAAAATAAAAACAGACACTGTTGGAAATACACAGCATGTTGATCAGCATCTGAAATGGAAAAATAATTTAATGTTTCACGTATTAACTTTCATCATAACTTTTTTTACACTGATTTCTCACTGTCAGCTAGTAGGCAAAAACAATTTAGCCATAGTTTGCTTCCCTGCATTGAGACAGTATTCGACATGTATGCAGCTAACACAACATGCAAAGCCATTTATACTCTGCTCACCTGCCTATCTACTTCTGGTAGTAAAATCAGGAGCTGTTGTTGAAAATGATGGGGTAGAGAGGCAAACGTGTGCTTGTTTATTAAAGCTCGGAGGTTAGTGTTCACCAGGATAGATCCTGGGGTCTCAACATCAATTTCCTCTCCTCTTGTCCGTTTTAGCTGTCCTGTTTAAAAAGATACAGTAATGTCATTCCATATGAAATTTGCTGTGGCCTTGGCTACACTTCTATTTGCAGAAAATCCTGCTGCAGTAATGATTGTTAAAAGTATCCCCTCTCTCTGCAGTACTAATTTTACATGTTCATTTATTTTTATTTCTTTTCTCAAACAATAGTCATAATAGCGGCATTGGGAGAAACATAATGGCTGCAGTATATGTTTTTTTTTTACCTAATGCTTTATTTGTTTGAAACAAGATCAAGGGGAAAAATTGATTATCGACCATTTTGTGGCGTGAACATCACCTAGATGCTAATTTTAGCGCGGGCAAT
The DNA here is from genome assembly GCF_044704955.1 of Pristiophorus japonicus. NCBI lineage: Eukaryota > Metazoa > Chordata > Chondrichthyes > Pristiophoridae > Pristiophorus > Pristiophorus japonicus. The sequence continues at coordinate 431,178,883 of NC_091977.1, forward strand.
TGGGAAATTGATTTTTACCGCTCAAGGAGGGGATTACGGCGATAAATCAGACGCTGCACACTTCTCTTAGTATCACCAAACGCAGCGCTACCCTTAGGGCTAATCAATTTCAGCTGTGCTCATGTCCAGACTCATCAGACATGCTGGCTCTGACTGGATCTTTAAGGGGAGGGGCTATGATGTCACATAGCCTCAAACTCGCCATTCCATCTCTGCTCTTGGTGTTGAAGGAGCAACATGGCTGCTCAGGTACAAAGACTGCCCACCATGCGTTTTAGCGATGACGCCCTTCAGGCTCTCATGGAGGCAGTGGAGAGGTAATGGACCTCCATGTTTCCTGAGACTGGCAGGAGGCCAGTGCCAGCCGTCTGCAGGTGCCTATGGAGGGAGGTAGCAGAATGTGTGTCTGGCAAGAGCGTGGTGAACACGACAGCGACGTAATGTTGCAAAAAGTTCAATGGCCTCACTCGTGGTCAGGTTATGTACATTCTTCCAAAACCTCTGCATGCCACAATATCAAGACAATTATTTGTAGACACTCTAGGAACTGCCACATCCCAGCACTTACACACAAGTGTGTCCACCTACTAAAAGTCACATCTATATCTCAGCACTTGCATACATTAACAGCTATTCAACTACGGCATGCACATGTGATAACCACATAACTGAACAGTCACTTAAAGGCTTTTTTTCTCTTGCAGGCCAACCTGGCGCATAATAGACCCGAGCACACCTGAGGCCTCTCACTGACCTGGAACAAAGAGTCCAAGAGATCATCGGCCCACAAGTTGTAGGAGCTGCAACACGCGGCCACACTGACCTTCATGGGGACAGTACTGGTATGTTCCTCACCAATCCATCTTCTCTCATGTCAATTCCCCCTCAAACCACACTTTCCCATTTTGCATTAAAGTGTAGTGCCTCCATTCTTTGCTCCCTTCCTGTCCCCTTCCCCTGAACTTAACCACACTCTTGCACACTCTGGTCTCATGCAGACTCAGTCTGGTCTCATGCAGACTCAGATTGATGCCACGCAAGCACTGATTGCTGCCATCGTTTCTGGGCTCCCTGCAGTCCAATAGGGATCTCATGGTGCTGCAGCAGGCCAGCAATCTGTTCTCCAGCAGACTGCCCCGGATGCTGAGGGACTGCCCCGGGGGAGTGGCAGGTTGAAATGGAAGGTGCTATCCACTCTCAGGATGACAGCATTCCGGCTCCCACTACTGCCACTTTGCCACTGCACTTGGCGCTGTCTGCACGCCAGCCATCCGAGACTGCTGCCGCCCAGCCTGAGGTGGTGCAGTCTGCAGCCGGGCCTTCCAGGCCCAGAGATGGTCGAAGACGTCCTGCAAGGCCCTCTGCAGTCTCTGTGTGGCAAAGTGAGCAGCCTGCTGCCAGTCTTGCTGCAAGCACTGGGGCCCCATTAAGGAGGAGCAGTAGGACGGGAAGGGGGGAGAAGGGACCGGGAGGGAAATATGGTAAAAAAGGGAAATAACCAACTTTTGTTGAGATGGCCAGATGATTACTTTGTAAATATATTCTTGATGCTGATTGTGGATTATTATTTTTGATTAACAAACGGTTGTTTGGAGAAATTTATTGTTGTTGTTGATTGTGGGTATTTATGGGTGATGTTGGGGGATGTAATAAATAGGTCATTTTACAGCTCATATTTGGCCCTGTTTTTCATTTGCCATGTGCAGGGTGATAGGCTCTCCGCTGTGCACATCGCCCTTTATTGGTACAGCTCAATCGCCATGTGGTATGTGCTTTAGTGGAAACGCTGCATAATGAGGCGTTGACGCACCACCCTTGCAGAAGCAATATCGACATGCTTCTTCCTCCGACTGAGGTGGATCTGCATTCTCTGGTAGCAATGGCTGGGCCCTTTCAATGGCCAGGTTGTGCAGCATGCAGCACACAACAACGAAAAGGGAGACTCGATCAGAGGAATACTGCAGGGCTCCACCAGAGCAGTCAAGGTATTGGAACCATTGTTTGAGCACCCCGATAGTCTGTTCGATGAGGTTCCTGGTGGCGGCATGGCTCTTATTATATGTGTGCTGAGCACTCGTGTTGGGGTTGCGGAGGGGTGTCATCAACCGGATGGTGAAGGCATAACCCTTGACCCCGAGCAGCCATTTGCGAGCTCCATGTGGTGGTTGGAAGAGTCATGGGACAATGGTCTGTCACAGGATGAATGAATTGTGGGTTCTGCCAGGATAGCGATCATTGATGACGAGGATGAGCTGCCTGTGGTCGCACACCAACTGAACATTCAGAAAGTGGTAGCCTTTGCGGTTACGGAACACCACTGCATTGTGATAAGGTGCCTGCAATGTCACGTGGGTGCAGGCCATGCTGCCCTGAACTATGTGGAAGCACGCTATTCCTGAAAATTCACATGCGTTCCTGCTGCTTCTCCATGGACATGCTCCATGAGATGTAGTCCTTTCTCCTGTTGTACAGAGCGTCTGTTACATCTCGGATGCAACATGGACTGCGAGCTGTGAAATGTTTGCTATATCCCCTGCTGTAGCCTTGACTGCCACTGAGAGCGAAGTGTATCTCTTGATATGATGCTCGCGGTCTTGGTCCTGCAGGTGCCACAACTCTGTGACCACCTCCTTGCTAAAGCGTAACCTTCTAAGGCACTGCTCTTCTGACAGGTGAATGTATGAGCACTGCTCCCCGAAAACCCTGGGAGGGTAAGGCTTCCTGTTGCGATGTCTGCGGGCCCTCACCCTGCCTGTGGGCCCATTTGCCATGATATGTCTCTGGAGCTGCCGCCTTAAAAGTGGATGCCAAGATGCATTGCCAGGACAGCCCCCATGACTGAGTAAAAGCAGCAGATCCAAAAGTTGTGAGAAATACTAATGAACAAACTAACACCAGAAACAAAGCAACTATGTTCACAATCTGAAAGTATTCAAAATGATCTCTGGGAAAGTAGCAAACCGTCTGACTTCCCAATGACCCAATTGCACATTGCCTAATATATCGCCGTGGTAGTACCATTTATGAGCGCTTGGTTTTGCTGCAAAGCAATCAATATTGTGATTGGGGTGCTAGCGCGGCGTTGCACGCTCATTGACGTCACGGTCTTATTGGCGCAGCATTTCCTAGTGCTATGGTTTTGTGCTGCCGCTAAAACGCCAATCAAGTTGGCGAATGGTGGCAATATCGCTGTGCCCGGGCGATAAGTCTTTAGTGCCCCGGTAACACCCTTCGCCAGCGCTAACAGGTGGCGCTAATCTCTCCCCGAAAGACCCTTAAGGCACTTTGGACAGTTGTGCAGTGGTAAGTGCCTATGCTTACTATTCAGCTCAGAAAGTGGTAACAAAGTGGCTGACATTCTACTACTGGCACAATTGAGGTTTTTGCATCACATGGCAAGCACATACTGCACCAATGAAGCACATACTGGCTACTCCACAATTTCTGCTTCAGTTCATTGAGTCATTATCCATAGATGCTAGAACGAATTTGACCATGTGCAGAGGGCCCTACCTCATGCACACCAATGCTGCAGAAGGACATACCTTCAAGATGCAATGGAAAATTGCAAAACTTACCAAATTCACATTTTTCAAGGCCTTAGCCTCAGGTTATTTAGATTACTTTGCTGCAAAAGCATTTATAGACACGCAGATTGGCATGCAGGTTATGCATCTACTACTTCGACTTCCAACCTCTTTTTTGCTCTTACAAGCAGAATCCACCTTGAGGGATCAATACCAACCTGGAGAATGATCTCCTTTTATTGAGTTTCTTGTAACATGCTTATGGATCTATAGTGAGATCTATGGATCAGTCTCCCTGGATAATAGTGAGTCTAAGCCAATCACCTCAGGCAAAGGCAAACATTCTTCTGAGAAATCCTCTGGAAATTCTCCTTGTCCTTGAAGGAATGCAAAATTTACAAGAAAGCCTCCCCCCCCATGTGTTTGGGCTCATTCGAAAGGAAATTTAATTTGGGACTATCTATCAAAGTTTGGAACTCTAAAGTGCTTATGGAAGAAACTACGAACTTTAATAGAATTTTGGATTTTAAAAGACAAACTCGAGGCTGTGGGCAGACCTACGAAACTAGCAAGAGACAGTCTAATTATGTAAAGCTACCTGGGTGTGAGGACTGAGTTAACCTGTCTAGAAGAATGAGTATTTGGAAATCCTTCCCTCACAAGAGACATTAACATCACAAAATCACCCAGAGGTAGCTACCCATCAACATGGGTCTGGACAACCATTTCAGCATATACATCACAGAGGCCCAATCCAGCCTGTATGCGAAAGACTAAGCACAAAAGGACATTGCGATTACCAAGATCATATTTCCATCAGGAAACAGTTTTCGAACATCAACCCACCCAAAACATATCAACTTTTAACGAGCTCAACAAAATATTCCAAAGAAGAACCAAGCCTGCCAAAATTATACAAAGGATTTTGAAGAGATTTGGCGCTCAGATTAGAACACTGAAATCGTATAACTGACCCCTGTTTTCAACAGAGGTTAGAGGTGGTTGCTAGGGAGCTACAAAGCTGCTACCACCTCAGATGACACTTTGACTGACAGACGAATACCACACTATGCTGTGTCATCAAGACAAGGAGAGAAACCAACGCAACAGTTGTAAACTAACTTCTCCAGCCTCAAAGTCCTGAAGGAAGGAAGAACATTACCATCGCAGCAGTGACCGACCACAGTCAATGTGGTATCAAGGGGAAAAACAACCAGAATCTACCGTTAACTATCAAAAGGGTTGGTAAGCATAGTCCCTGCATGCCCTGGAGTCTAACCTAGCTAGAATTAGGTATTAGGAGGTGGGAGGTATAATTTACTGTGCCTTTGAATGTGTAATGCATGGTTCTTTATTAGAGTGATTTGTGATTTTAAGTTTGACCTTGTACCTTTCCTTGTACTGTCCTTTATGAGTGATTATAAGTTTGACCTTGTACCTTTCCTTGTATTCTTTATTAGAGTGATTGTAAGTTTGGCCTTGTATTTTCTTACTCGAGTAATAAGCCTGTATTACTTTGACTGTAATAAAACAAAGTTCTTTGCAGAGGACACTGGTTTGATGCACTTTTGTTACACCCCCCAAATAAATCCAGAGTACAGAACCCAAAGGAGTGGGAGTGATTCGAACCACTCAAGTTAGTCAGAAGGGAACCTGACCCACTCATAGAGACCACACCCTCATACAAAATGGCGACCGTGGCAGGTACAAGGGGTGTGATGTGGAGAGTGCTGGTTTGGGGCAAAGAACCAAAATGGAAGAGAGGATTTCCTCCTATGTGTATAAGAAAGTGAATGTAACTAACGAATGGGTGCTTAGTACATTGCGCGCTGAGCGTCCAGCTGACGCTGCAGCCCAGTGGACAGCAAGCAAAGATCACAAAGAAGCAGTAGAGAAGGCAATTTGGTTGGTCTGTCTACAGCGACAGGTCCAACTCCTAGAATATAGGAACATAGAAATTTACAGAGCAGAAGGAGGCCAGTTCGGCCCACCGTGTCCACTCCGGTTGACAAAGAGCCGCACGGCCCTTGGTCAGCAGCCCTGAAGGTTACATATAAACCTATGAACATTGACGGAAAGGCAAAGAGCACTCAGCCCAACCATCTTAGATCTGGTCCTGTGTAATGAGACAGGAAAAATAAACGATCTCCTAGTAAAAGATCCTCTCGGAATGAGTGATCACAGTATGGTTGAATTTATAATACAGATTGAGGGTGAGGAAGTTGTGTCAGAAACGAGCGTACTATGCTTAAACAAAGGGGACTACAGTGGGATGAGGGCAGAGTTGGCTAAAATAGACTGGAAACAAAGACTAAACGGTGGCACAATCGAGGAACAGTGGAGGACTTTTAAAGAGCTCTTTCATAGTGCGCAACAAAAATATATTCCAGTGAAAAAGAAGGGCGGCAAGAGAAGGGATAACCAGCCGTGGATAACCAAGGAAATAAAGGAGAGTATCAAATCAAAGACCAATGCGTATAAGGTGGCCAAGGTGAGTGGGAAACTAGAGGATTGGGAAAATTTTAAGCAACATCAAAGAATGACTAAAAAAGCAATAAAAAAAAGGGAAGATAGATTACGAAGGTAAACTTGCGCAAAACATAAAAACAGATAGTAAAAGCTTTTACAGATATATAAAACGGAAAAGAGTGATTAAAGTAAATGTTGGTCCCTTAGAAGATGAGAAGGGGGATTTAATAATGGGAAATGTGGAAATGGCTGAGACCTTAAACAATTATTTTGCTTCGGTCTTCACAGTGGAAGACACAAAAACCATGCCAAAAATTGCAGGCCACAGGAATGTAGGAAGGGAGGACCTTGAGACAATCATTATCACTAGGGGGGTAGTGCTGGACAGGCTAATGGGACTCAAGGTAGACAAGTCCCCTGGTCCTGATGAAATGCATCACAGGGTATTAAAAGAGATGGCGGAAGTTATAGCAGATGCATTCGTTATAATCTACCAAAATTCTCTGGACTCTGGGGAGGTACCAATGGATTGGAAAGCAGCTAATGTAACACATAGAAACATAGAAACATAGAAAATAGGTGCAGGAGTAGGCCATTCGGCCCTTCTAGCCTGCACCGCCATTCAATGAGTTCATGGCTGAACATGCAACTTCAGTACCCCATTCCTGCTTTCTCACCATACCCCTTGATTCCCCTAGTAGTAAGGACTTCATCTAACTCCTTTTTGAATATATTTAGTGAATTGGCCTCAACAACTTTCTGTGGTACAGAATTCCACAGGTTCACCACTCTCTGGGTGAAGAAATTCCTCCTCATCTCCATCCTAAATGGCTTCCTCCTTATCCTTAGACTGTGTCCCCTGGTTCTGGACTTCCCCAACATTGGGAACATTCTTCCTGCATCTAACCTGTCTAACCCCGTCAGAATTTTAAACGTTTCTATGAGGTCCCCTCTCATTCCTCTGAACTCCAGTGAATACAAGCCCAGTTGATCCAGTCTTTCTTGATAGGTCAGTCCCGCCATCCTGGGAATCAGTCTGGTGAACCTTCGCTGCACTCCCTCAATAGCAAGAATGTCCTTCCTCAGGTTAGGAGACCAAAACTGTACACAATACTCCAGGTGTGGCCTCACCAAGGCCCTGTACAATTGTAGCAACACCTCCCTGCCCTTGTACTCAAATCCCCTCGCTATGAAGGCCAACATGCCATTTGCTTTCTTAACCGCCTGCTGTACCTGCATGCCAACCTTCAATGACTGATGTACCATGACACCCAGGTCTCGTTGCACCTCTCCTTTTCCTAATCTGTCACCATTCAGATAATAGTCTGTCTCTCTGTTTTTACCACCAAAGTGGATAACCTCACATTTATCCACATTATACTTCATCTGCCATGCCTTTGCCCACTCACCTAACCTATCCAAGTCGCTCTGCAGCCTCATAGAATCCTCCTTGCAGCTCACACTGCCACCCAACTTAGTGTCATCCGCAAATTTGGAGATACTACATTTAATCCCCTCGTCTAAATCATTAATGTACACTGTAAACAGCTGGGGCCCCAGCACAGAACCTTGCGGCACCCCACTAGTCACTGCCTGCCATTCTGAAAAGTCCCCATTTACTCCTACTCTTTGCTTCCTGTCTGACAACCAGTTCTCAATCCATGTCAGCACACTACCCCCAATCCCATGTGCTTTAACTTTGCACATTAATCTCTTGTGTGGGACCTTGTCGAAAGCCTTCTGAAAGTCCAAATATACCACATCGACTGGTTCTCCCTTGTCCACTCTACTGGAAACATCCTCAAAAAATTCCAGAAGATTTGTCAAGCATGATTTCCCTTTCACAAATCCATGCTGACTTGGACCTATCATATTACCTCTTTCCAAATGCACTGCGATGACATCCTTAATAATTGATTCCATCATTTTACCCACTACCGATGTCAGGCTGACCGGTCTGTAATTCCCTGTTTTCTCTCTCCCTCCTTTTTTAAAAAGTGGGGTTACATTGGCTACCCTCCACTCCATAGGAACTGATCCAGAGTCAATGGAATGTTGGAAAATGACTGTCAATGCATCCACTATTTCCAAGGCCACCTCCTTAAGTACTCTGGGATGCAGTCCATCAGGCCCTGGGGATTTATCGGCCTTCAATCCCATCAATTTCCCCAACACAATTTCCCGACTAATAAGGATTTCCCTCAGTTCCTCCTCCTTACTAGACCCTCCGACCCCTTTTATATCCGGAAGGTTGTTTGTGTCCTCCTCAGTGAATACCGAACCAAAGTACTTGTTCAATTGGTCCGCCATTTCTTTGTTCCCCGTTATGACTTCCCCTGATTCTGACTGCAGGGGACCTACGTTTGTCTTTACTAACCTTTTTCTCTTTACATATCTATAGAAACTTTTGCAATCCGTCTTAATGTTCCCTGCAAGCTTCTTCTCGTACTCCATTTTCCCTGCCCTAATCAAACCCTTTGTCCTCCTCTGCTGAGTTCTAAATTTCTCCCAGTCCCCGGGTTCTCTGCTATTTCTGGCCAATTTGTATGCCACTTCCTTGGCTTTAATGCTATCCCTGATTTCCCTTGATAGCCACGGTTGAGCCACCTTCCCTTTTTTATTTTTACGACAGACAGGAATGTACAATTGTTGTAGTTCATCCATGCGGTCTCTAAATGTCTGCCATTGCCCATCCACAGTCAACCCCTTCAGTATCATTCGCCAATCTATCCTAGCCAATTCACGCCTCATACCTTCAAAGTTACCCTTCTTTAAGTTCTGGACCATGGTCTCTGAATTAACTGTTTCATTCTCCATCCTAATGCAGAATTCCACCATATTATGGTCACTCTTCCCCAAGGGGCCTCGCACAACGAGATTGCTAATTAATCCTCTCTCATTACACAACACCCAGTCTAAGATGGCCTCCCCCCTAGTTGGTTCCTCGACATATTGGTCTAAAAAACCATCCCTTATGCACTCCAGGAAATCCTCCTCTATCGTATTGCTTCCAGTTTGGTTAACCCAATCTATGTGCATATTGAAGTCACCCATTATAACTGCTGCACCTTTATTGCACGCACCCCTAATTTCATGTTTGATGCCCTCCCCAACATCACTACTACTGTTTGGAGGTCTGTACACAACTCCCACTAACGTTTTTTGTCCTTTGGTATTCTGCAGCTCTACCCATATAGATTCCACATCATCCAAGCTAATGTCCTTCCGAACTATTGCCTTAATTTGCTCCTTAACCAGCAATGCTACCCCACCTCCTTTTCCTTTTATTCTATCTTTCCTGAATGTTAAATACCCCTGGATGTTGAGTTCCCAGCCCTGATCATCCTGGAGCCACGTCTCCGTAATCCCAATCACATCATATTTGTTAACATCTATTTAATTCATCCACTTTATTGCGGATACTCCTTGCATTAAGACACAAAGCCTTCAGGCTTGTTCTTTTAACACCCTTTGTCCTTTTAGAATTTTGCTGTACAGTGGCCCTTTTTGTTCTTTGCCTTGGGTTTCTCTGCCCTCCACTTTTCCTCATCTCCTTTCTGTCTTTTGCTTTTGCCTCCTTTTTGTTTCCCTCTGTCTCCCTGCATTGGTTCCCATCCCCCTGCCATATCAGTTTAAATCCTCCCCAACAGCACTAGCAAACACTCCCCCTAGGACATTGGTTCCGGTCCTGCCCAGGTGCAGACCGTCCGGTTTGTACTGGTCCCACCTCCCCCAGAACTGGTTCCAATGCCCCAGGAATTTGAATCCCTCCCTGTTGCACCACTGCTCAAGCCACGTATTCATCTGCGCTATCCTGCGATTCCTACTCTGACTATCACGTGGCACTGGTAGCAATCCCGAGATTACTACTTTTGAGGTCCTACTTTTTAATTTAGCTCCTAGCTCCTTAAATTCGTTTCGTAGGACCTCATCCCTCTTTTTACCTATGTCGTTGGTACCAATGTGCACCACGACAACTGGCTGTTCTCCCTCCCTTTTTAGAATGTCCTGCACCCGCTCCGAGACATCCTTGACCCTTGCACCAGGGAGGCAACATACCATCCTGGAGTCTCGGTTGCGGCCGCAGAAACGCCTATCTATTCCCCTCACCATTGAATCCCCAATCACTATTGCTCTCCCACTCTTTTTCCTGCCCTCCTGTGCAGCAGAGCCAGCCACGGTGCCATGAACTTGGCTGCTGCTGCCCTCCCCTGATGAGTCATCCCCCCCAACAGTACCCAAAGCAGTGTATCTGTTTTGCAGGGGGATGACCACACCCGACCGAGCTCTCCTGCCATGACTTAACCCTTATATACACTTAAATTGGCAACAACACCTCTGTTTAAAAAAGGGGGCAGGCAAAAGGCAGGTAACTATAGGCCGGTTAGTTTAACATCTGTCGTGGGGAAAATGCTTGAAACTATCATTAAGGAAGAAATAGCGGGACATCTAGAGAGGAATAGTGCAATCAAGCAGACGCAGCATGGATTCATGAAGGGGAAATCATGTTTAACTAATTTACTGGAATTCTTTGGGGATATAACGAGCATGGTGGATAGAGGTGTACCGATGGATGTGATGTATTTAGATTTCCAAAAGGCATTCGATAAGGTGCCACACAAAAGGTTACTGCAGAAGATAGAGGTAGGCGGCGTCAGAGGAAATGTATTAGCATGGATAGAGAATTGTCTGGCTAACAGAAAGCAGAGAGTCGGGATAAATGGGTCCTTTTCGGGTTGGAAATCGGTGGTTAGTGGTGTGCCACAGGGATCGGTGCTGGGACCACAACTGTTTACAATATACATAGATGACCTGGAAGAGGGGACAGAGTGTAGTGCAACAAAATTTGCAGATGACACTAAGATTAGTGGGAAAGCGGGTTGTGTAGAGGACTCAGAGAGGCTGCAAGGAGATTTAGATAGGTTAAGCGAATGGGCTAAGGTTTGGCAGATGGAATACAATGTCGGAAAGTGTGAGGTCATCCACCTTGGGGGAAAAAAAACAGTAAAAGGGAATATTATTTGAATGGGGAGAAATTACAACATGCTGCGGTGCAGAGGGACCTGGGGGTCCTTGTGCATGAATTTCAAAAGGTTAGTTTGCAGCTGCAGCAGGTAATCAGGAAGGTGAATGGAATGTTGGCCTTCATTGTGAGAGGGATGAAGTACAAAAGCAGGGAGGTCCTGCTGCAACTGTATAGGGTATTGGTAAGGCCGCACCTAGAGTACTGCGTGCAGTTTTGGTCACCTTACTTAAGGAAGGATATACTAGCTTTGGAAGGGGTACAGAGACGATTCACTAGGCTGATTCCGGAAATGAGGGGGTTACCTTATGATGATAGATTGAGTAGACTGGGTCTTTACTCGTTGGAGTTCAGAAGGATGAGGGGTGATCTTATAGAAACATTTAAAATCATGAAAGGGATAGACAAGATAGAGGCAGAGAGGTTGTTTCCACTGGTAGGGGAGACTGGAACTAGGGGGCACAGCCTCAAAATACGGAGGAGCCAATTTAAAACCAAGTTGAGAAGGAATTTCTTCTCCCAGAGGGTTGTGAATCTGTAGAATTCTCTGCCCAAGGAAGCAGTTGAGGCTAGCTCATTGAATGTGTTCAAGTCGTGGATAGATAGATTTTTAACCAATAAGGGAATTAAGGGTTACGGGGAGAGGGCGGGTAAGTGGAGCTGAGTCCACGGCCAGATCAGCCATGATCTTATTGAATGGCGGAGCAGGCTCGAGGGGCTAGATGGCCTACTCCTGTTCCTAATTCTTATGTTCTTATGTTCTTATAACCAGTCCGCCTCACAAAACAGCGACATCCCTTATACTGAAACATTCTAGACTCCACCCCAACCAGAGCCATGTGATCTCCTGGGAGAGGCAAGAACCAGATAAAAACCCAGGCCAATTTAGGGAGAAAAAATCTGGGAAAATTCCTTTCTGACCCATCCAGGCGATCGAAACTAGTCCAAGAGATCATCCTGGCCGTATTCGATTCCCTGCAGTATTTACCGTTATTTCTGCACCGTCCAACAAAAGGTCATCCAGTCTAATCCCAATTACCAGCTCTAGGTCCGTAACCCTGCAGGTTACAGCACTTTAAGTGCCCATCGAACCATCTCTTAAAAGTGGTAAGCGTTTCTGCATCCACCACTCTTCCAGGCGGTGAATTCCAGATCCCCACAACCCTCTGCGTAAAGAAGCCCACCCTCAAATCCCCTCTAAACCCTCCACCAACCACCTCAAAACTATGCTTCCTCGTAATAGACCCCTCCACCAATGGAAATAGGCCCTTCGTATCCACTATGTCCAGGCCTCTCAATATTTTGTACACCTCAATGACGTCTCCTCTCAACCTCCTCTGTTCCCATAAGAACAAACCCAGCATATCCAATCTATCCTCATAACTAAGATTCTCCATTCCAGGCAGCATCCTAGTAAATCTCTTCTGCACCCTCTCGAGTGCAATCATGTCCTTCCTATAATATGGCGACCAGAACTGCACACAGAACTCCAGCTGTGGCCTGACCAAAGTATTATACAATTTAAGCATAACCTCCCTGCTCTTATATTCTGTGCTTTGGCCAATAAAGGCAAGCATTCCGTATGCCTTCTTTACCACATTATCCACCTGGCCTGCTACTTTCAGGGATCTGTGGACAAGCACTCCAAGGTCCCTTTGTTCATCTACACTAAAGTGGCCTACCGCCTAATGTGTACACCTTTTCCTTATTAGCCCTCCAAAAGTGCATCACCTCATACTTCTCTGAATTAAATTTCATTTGCCACTGCTCTGCCCACCTGACCAGTAGATTGATATCCTCCTGCAGCCCATGACTTTCCTCTTCATTATCAACCACACAGCCAATTTTAGTGTCATCTGCAAACTTCTTAATCATACTCCCTATATTCAAATCTAAATCAATGATATATACCACAAAAAGCAAGGGACTCAATACTGAGCCCTGTGGAACCCCACTGGAAACATCCTTCCAGTCACAAAAACATCCATCAACCATTAACCTTTGCTTCCTACCTCCAAACCAATGTTGGATCCAACTTGCCACTTTGCCCTAGATCCCATGGGCTTTAACCTTCATGACCAGTTTACCATGTGGGACCTTATCACAAGCTTTGCTAAAGTCCATATACACTACATCATACGCATTACCCTCATCGACCCTCTTGATTACCTCCTCAAAAAATTCAATCAGGTTAGTCAAACACGATCTTCCCTTAATAAATTCGTGCTGACTGTCCCTAATTAATCCTTGCCTTTTCAAATGCAGATTTATCCTGTCTTTCACGATTTTTTCCAATAATTTTCCCACCATTGAGATTAGGCTGACAGGCCTGCAATTACTCGGCCTATCCCTTTCTCCCTTCTTAAACAAGCAATCCTCCAATCCTCCGGCACCATGCTCAGATCCAAAGAGGACTGGAAAATGATGGTCAAGGCCTCTGCTATTTCCTCTTTTACTTCGCTCAACAGCCTGGGATGCATTTCATCCGGGCCTGGGGACTTATCTACTTTCAAAGCTGCTAAACTCCTAAATACTTCCTCTCTCACTATATTTATTTATTTCATCCAGAATATCACACTCATCCTCGATAGCAGTATCTGCATTCCCCCTTTCCTTTGTGAAAACAGATGCAAAGTATTCGTTAAGAACCTTACCAACATCTTCCTCCCCCATACAAAGATTATCCTCATGGTCTCTAATAGACCCTACTCTTTCTTTAGTTACCCACTTACTCTTAATATATTTATAGAACATCTTAGGATTTTCCTTAATTTTGCGAGCCAAGAATTTCTCGTGCTCTCTCTTAGCATTCCTAATATCCTTTTTAATTTTGCCTCTTAACTTTCTATATTCCTCTAAAGATTCTATCGTATTTAGTCATTAGTATATGACATAAGCATCCCTTTTTTTCTTTATCCTTCCCTGTAAGTCCCAGACATCCAGGCGGCTCTGGAATTATTATTCACCAACCTTTTTCTTTAAGGGCACATGTTTGGCCTGAGCCTTCTGGATCTCCTCCTTGAATGCCTCCCACTGTTCCGACACTGATTTACCCACAAGTAGCTGTTTCCAGTCTACTCTGGCCAAATCACTCCTTAACTTAGCAAAATTAGCTTTTCCCCAATTCGGAACTTTTATTCCAGCATTATCCTTGTCCTTATCCAAGACTGCCCCCTCTCATGTTGGGCTTGCTACATACTGACTAAAAAAGTTCTCTTGAATGCATTTCAAGAAATCCGCACCCTCGATACCCTTCACACCATACAGAAACATAGAAAATAGGTGCAGTCGTACGCCATTCGGCCCTTCGAGCCTGCACCACCATTCAATATGATCATGGCTGATCATTCACCTCCGTACCCCTTTCCCGCTTTCTCTCCATACCCCTTGATCCCTTTAGCTGTAAGGGCCACATCTAACTCCCTCTTGAATATATCCAATGAACTGGCATCAACAACTCTCTGCGGCAGGGAATTCCACAGTTTAACAACTCTCTGAGTGAAGAAGTTTCTCCTCATCTCAGTCCTAAATGGCCTACCCCTTATCCTAAGACTGTGTCCCCTGGTTCTGGACTTCCCCAACATCGGGAACATTCTTCCCACATCTAACCTGTCCCGTCCGGTCAGAATCTTATACGTTTCTATGAGATCCCCTCTCATCCTTCTAAACTCCGGTGTATAAAGGCCCAGTCTCTCCTCATATGTCAGTCCAGCCATCCCTGGAATCAGTCTGGTGAACCTTCGCTGCACTCCCTCAATAGCAAGAACGTCCTTCCTCAGATTAGGAGACCAAAACTGAACACAATATTCCAGGTGAGGCCTCACCAAGTCACTGTACAACTGCAGTAAGACCTCCCTGCTCCTATACTCAAATCCCCTAGCTATGAAGGCCAACATGCCATTTGCCTTCTTCACCGCCTGCTGTACCTGCATGCCAACTTTCAATGACTGATGAACCATGACACCCAGGTCTCGTTGCACCTCCCCATTTCCTAATATGCCGTCAATCAGATAATATTCTCCCTTCGTATTTTTGCCCCCAAAGTGGATAACCTCACATTTAGCCACATTATACTGCATCTGCCATGCATTTGCCTACTCTCCTAACCTGTCCAAATCACCCTGCAGCCTCTTATCATCCTCCTCACAGCTCACACCGCCACCTAGTTTAGTGTCATCTGCAAACTTGGAGATATTACTCTCAATTCCTTCATCCAAATCATTAATGTATATTGTGAAGAGCTGGGGTCCCAGCACTGAGCCCTGCAGTACTCCACTAGTTACTGCCTCCCATTCCGAAAAGGACCCGTTTATCCTGACTCTCTGCTTCCTGCCTGACAACCAAATCTCTATCTACGCCAGTACATTTCCGCCAATATCATGTGCCTTGATCTTGTACACCAATCTCTTATGTGGTACCTTGTCAAAGGCCTTTTGAAAGTCCAAATACACCACATCCACTGGTTCTCCCTTGTCCACTCTACTAGTTACATCCTCAAAAAATTCCAGAAGATTGGTTAAGCATGATTTCCCTTTCATAAATCCATGCTGACTTGGACCGATCCTGTCACTGCTTTCCAAATTGCAGTTATTTCATCTTTAATAAATCATTCCAACATTTTTCCCACTAATGTCAGGCTAACTGGTCAAAAATTCCCCGTTTTCTCTCTCTCTCCTTTTTTAAAAAAAGTGGTGTTACATTAGCTACCCTCTTGTCCATAGGAACTGATCCAGAGTCGATAGACTGTTGGAAAATGATTACCAATGCATCCACTATTTCTAGGGCCACCTCCTTAAATACTCTGGGATGCAGACAATCAGGCCCTGGGGATTTATCAGCCTTCAATCCCATCAATTTCCCCAACACAATTTACCGCCTAATAAGGATATCCTTCAGTTCCTCCTTCTCACTAGACCTCGGTCCCCTAGTACATCCAGAAGGTCATTTGTGTCTTCCTTCGTGAAGACAGAACCAAAGTATTTGTTCAATTGGTCTGCCATTTCTTTGTTCCCCATTATTAATTCACCTTAGTCCGATTGCAAGGGACCTACGTTTGTTTTCACCAATCTTTTTCTCTTCACATATCTATAGAAGCTTTTGCAGTCAGTTTTTATGCTCCCGGCAAGCTTCCTCTCATACTCTATTTTCCCCCTCCTAATTAAACCCTTTGTGCTCCTCTGCTGAATTCTAAATTTCTCCCAGTCCTCAGGTTTGCTACTTTTTCTGGCCAATTTATATGCCTCTTCCTTGGATCTAACACTATCCTTAATTTCCCTTGTTAGCCACGGTTGAGCCACCTTCCCTGTTTTATTTTTACTGCAGACAGGGATGTACAACTATTGAAGTTCATCCATGTGATCTATAAATGTTTGCTATTGCCTATCCATCGTCAACCCTTTAAGTATCATTTGCCAGTCTATTCTAGCCAATTCACGCGTCATGCCATCGAAGTTAGCTTTCCTTATGTTTAGGACCCTAGTTTCTGAATTAACTGTGTCACTCTCAATCTTAATAAAGAATTCTACCATATTATGGTCACTCTTTCCCAAGGGGCCTCGCACAACAAGATTGCTAATTAGTCCTTTCTCATTACACATCACCCAGTCTAGGATGGCTAGCTCTCTGGTCGGTTCCTCCACATATTGGTCAAGAAAATCATCCCTAATACACTCCAGGAAATTCTCCTCTACCGCATTGCTCCCAGTTTGGTTAACCCAATCTATATGCAAATTAAAGTCGCCCATGATAACTGCTGTACCTTTATTGCACACATCTCTTATTTCTTGTTTTATGCTGTCCCCAACATCATTACTACTGTTTGGTGGCCTGAACACAACTCTCACCAGCGTTTTCTGCCCTTTGGTATTCCGCAGCTCCACCCATACCCATTCCACATCATCCAAGCCAATGTCTTTCCTTACTATTGCATTAATTTCTTCTTTGACCAGCAATGCCACCCTGCCTCCTTTTCCTCTCTGTCTATCCTTCCTATATGCTGAATACCCCTGGATGTTGAGTTCCCAGCCTTGGTCACCCTGGAGCCATGTCTCCGTGATGTCAATTACATTGTATCCATTAACTGCTATCTGCGCAGTTAATTTGTCCACCTTATTCCGAATACTCCTCGCATTGAGGCACAGAGCCTTCAGGCTTGTCTTTTTAACACACCTTGCTCCTTTAGAATTTTGCTGTAATATGGCCCTTTTTGTTTTTTGCCTTGGGATTCTCTGCCCTCCACTTTTACTATTCTCCTTTCTATCTTTTGCCTCTGTCCCCCTTTTATTTCCCTCTGCCTCCCTGCATAGGTTCCCATCCTCCTGCCATATTAGTTTAACTCCTCCCCAACAGCACTAGCAAACACTCCCCCTAGGACATTGGTTCCGGTCCTGCCCAGGTGTAGACCGTCCGGTTTGTACTGGTCCCAATCAATATTTGGATAGTTAAAATTCCCAACTATTACTACCCTATGAATATGGCAAAGTAAGTCTATCCAACAGTATCATGTGTTAGATAGATGGCCCAGATTTACATACTACAAAATGTTTCTGCCAACCCATTCCATATATACGACTCACCCATGCGAAGCCCTCACACAACTTTATAGCTCTTTCAGTGCTTCTCATGCATACACAGGGCTGGTCAGCCCACTGATGTAACTTTGATGGAAACCATTTACTTGTGTCAATGGGGATTCCAGTGAAGTTATGACAGCAGAGTGGAAGAAGTTCCAAGACATTCATACCCATATACTTCAATCGGGTATACAATCAAGCTATAAATTACCATTGAGTGACTTGGTACACTTGTACTCACATAGTAAATCACTGCAATACAATCTAGCTGCATGATGACTTTCTGCCATGCAGGATAGTCCGCAGGATATATGTATAAGTGTATGTGCTTCTTAGGTCATAGGGAAAGATAAAGCAGCAGGCTTCTCTCGGGCTCAGGCCAGTATGACCCTGCTCTTATGTTCTGTCTCCTTACTTAACCCCACAAGAGCATTCATGCAAACATCATAAGCAGTACATTACAAGGACAGTTACTTGAACCTGTTTCTTGGAGCAGCATTCTAACATTTGTTCATTTTCTGTCACTAGACCTTGAACAGCAGCCTGCCAGCACTGTCAGTGGCACAGATTAAGAGTGACATGTACATTTAATGTCAGCGTTGCTGGGGTTATTGGTAGAGGTAGGAGGCATTGCAGATAGAAACATAGAAAATAGGTGCAGGAGTAGGCCATTTGGCCCTTCGAGCCTGCACCACCATTCAATAAGATCATGGCTGATCATTCCCTCAGTACCCCTTTCCCGCTTTCTCTCCATACCCCTTGATCCCTTTAGCTGTAAGGGCCACATCTAACTCCCTCTTGAATATATCCAATGAACTGGCATCAACAACTCTCTGCGGCAAGGAATTCCACAGGTTAACAACTCTCTGAGTGAAGATGTTTCTCCTCATCTGAGTCCTAAATGGCCTACCCCTTATCCTAAGACTGTGTCCCCTGGTTCTGGACTTCCCCAACATCGGGATCATTCTTCCTGCATCTAACCTGTCCCATCCCGTCAGAATCTTATACATTTCTATGAGATCCCCTCTCATCCTTCTAAACTCCAGTGTATAAAGGCCCAGTTGATCCTGTCTCTCCTCATATGTCAGTCCAGCCATCCCTGGAATCAGTCTGGTGAACCTTTGCTGTACTCCCTCAATAGCAAGAACGTCCTTCCTCAGATTAGGAGACCAAAACTGAACACGATATTCCAGGTGAGGTCTCACCAAGGCCCTGTACAACTGCACAGATATTAAATGGCAGTGCATCAGCATTAAAATTAGCAGCAGTCTGAGAATAACGTAACCTCTCCGTCCCTGACTTTTTAAACAATACTTGTTAAACCTTGGAAGGATGTGGGCCTTTTCAGCTTTAAAACGACACAATTTCTTTCATATGGCACCTGCACAAGTAATTTTTGGTATCTGTTGATCAATGTTGTAACGCTCGAATTTTTAAATAATCTATAAAAATTAACAAGTCACAGAATGTTACAAATTAATGAAAAAACAATCTTTTATAATGTTTCTGTTTTCAATGAGTTCGAATCCCACGATAGTAGCTGGGGAATTTAAGTGCAGTTAATTAAATAAAATCTGGAATTAAAAAGCTACTATCAGTAATGGTGGCCAAGATTGTCGCAAAAACCCATCTTGTTCATTAATGTCCTTTAGAACATAAGAACATAAGAACATAAGAATTAGGAACAGGAGGAGGCCATCCAGCCCCTCGAGCCTGCTCCGCCATTCAAAAAGATCATGGCTGATCTGGCCGTGGACTCAGTTCCACTTACCCGCCCACTCCCCATAACCCTTAATTACCTTATTGGTTAAAAATTTATCTATCTGTGATTTGAATACATTCAATGAGCTAGCCTCAACTGCTTCCTTGGGCAGAGAATTCCACAGATTCACAACCCTCTGGGAGAAGAAATTCCTTCTCAACTCGGTTTTAAATTGGCTCCCCTGTATTTTGAGGCTGTGCCCCCTAGTTCTAGTCTCCCCGACCAGTGGAAGCAATCTCTCTGCCTCTATCTTGTCTATCCCTTTCGTTATTTTAAATGTTTCTATAAGATCACCCCTCACCCTTCTGAACTCCAACGAGTAAAGACCCAATCAACTCAATCTATCATTATAAGGTAACCCCCTCATCTCCGGAATCAGCCTAGTGAAGCGTCTCTGTACCCCCTCCAAGGCTAGTATATCCTTCCTTAAGTAAGGTGACCAAAACTGCACGCAGTACTCCAGGTGCGGCCTCACCAATACCCTGTACAGTTGCAGCAGGACCTCCCTGCTTTTGTACTCCATCCCTCTCGCAATGAAGGCCAACATTCCATTCGCCTTCCTGATTACCTGCTGCACCTGCAAACTAACTTTTTGGGATTCATGCACAAGGACCCCCAGGTCCCTCTGCACCGCAGCATGTTGTAATTTCTCCCCATTCAAATAATATTCCCTTTTACTGTTTTTTTTTCCAAGGTGGATGACCTCACATTTTCTGACATTGTATTCCATCTGCCAAACCTTAGCCCATTCGCGTAACCTATCTAAATCTCTTTGCAGCCTCTCTGTGTCCTCTACACAACCCGCTTAACCACTAATCTTTGTGTCATCTGCAAATTTTGTTACACTACATTCTGTCCCCTCTTCCAGGTCATCGATCCCTGTGGCACACCACTAACCACCGATTTCCAACCCAAAAAGGACCCATTTATCCCGACTCTCTGCTTTCTGTTAGCCAGCCAATTCTCGATCCATGCTAATACATATCCTCTGACTCCGCGTACCTTTATCTTCTGCAGTAACCTTTTGTGTGGCACCTTATCGAATGCCTTTTGGAAATCTAAATACGCCACATCCATCGGTACACCTCTAGCCACCATGCTCGTTATATCCTCAAAGAATTCCAGTAAATGACTTAAACATGATTTCCCCTTCATGAATCCATGTTGCATCTGCTTGATTGCACTATTCCTATCTAGATGTCCCGCTATTTCTTCCTTAATGATAGCTCAAGCATTTTCCCCACTACAGATGTTAAACTAACTGGCCTATAGTTACCTGCCTTTTGTCTGCCCCCTTTTTTAAACAGAGGCGTTACATTAGCTGCTTTCCAATCCGCTGGTACCTCCCCAGAGTCCAGAGAACTTTGGTAGATTATAACGAATGCATCTGCTATAACTTCCGCCATCTCTTTTAATACCCTGTGATGCATTTCATTAGGACCAGGGGACTTGTCTACCTTGTGTCCCATTAGCCTGTCCAGCACTACCCCCCTAGTGATAGTGATTGTCTCAAGGTCCTCCCTTCCCACATTCCCGTGACCAGCAATTTTTGGCATGGTTTTTGTGTCTTCCACTTTGAAGTCCGAAGCAAAATAATTGTTTAAAGTCTCAGCCATTTCCACCTTTCCCATGATTAAATCCCCCTTCTCATCTTCTAAGGGACCAACATTTACTTTAGTCACTCTCTTCCGTTTTATATATCGGTAAAAGCTTTTATTATCTGTTTTTATGTTTTGCGCAAGTTTACTTTCGTACTCTATCTTTCCTTTCTTTATTGCTTTCGTAGTCATTCTTTTCTGTCGTTTAAAATTTTCCCAATCTTCTAGTTTCCCACTAAACTTGGCCACCTTATACGCATTGGTTTTTAATTTGATACTCTCTTTTATTTCCTTGGTTATCCACGGCTGGTTATCCCTTCTCTTACCGCCCTTCTTTTTCACTGGAATATATTTTTGTTCAGCACTATGAAAGAGCTCCTTAAAAGTCCTCCACTGTTCCTCAATTGTGCCACCGTTTAGTCTGTGTTCCCAGTCTACTTTAGCTAACTCTGCCCTCATCCCACTGTAGTCCCCTTTGTTTAAGCATAATACGCTCATTTGAGACACTACTTCCTCACCCTCAATCTGTATTACAAATTCAACCATACTGTGATCACTCATTCCGAGAGGATCTTTTACTCGGAGATCGTTTATTATTCCTGTCTCATTACACAGGACCAGATCTAACATAGCTTGCTCCCTTGTAGGTTCTGTAACATACTGTTCTAAGAAACAATCCCGTATGCATTCTATGAATTCTTCCTCCAGATTACCCCGTGCAATTTGATTTGACCAATCGATATGTAGGTTAAAATCCCCCATGATTACTGCCGTTCCTTTTTCAAATGCCTCTATTATTCCCTTGATTATTGTCCGCCCCACCATGAAGTTATTATTTGGGGGCTTATAATCTACGCCCACCAGTGACTTTTTCCCCTTACTATCTCTAATTCCAGAACCAGGGGTCACAGTCTAAGGATAAGGGGTAAGCCATTTAGGACCGAGATGAGGAGAAACTTCTTCACCCAGAGAGTGGTGAACCTGTGGAATTCTCTACCACAGAAAGTTGTTGAGGCCAATTCACTAAATATATTCAAAAAGGAGTTAGATGTAGTCCTTACTACTCGGGGGATCAAGGGGTATGGCGAGAAAGCAGGAATGTGATATTGAGGTTGCATGTTCAGCCATGAACTCATTGAATGGCGGTGCAGGCTCGAAGGGCCGAATGGCCTACTCCTGCACCTTTTTTTCGATGTTTTTTTTTCTATATTAATCTCTACCCACAATGATTCAACATTTTGTTGATTGGAGCCAATTTCATCTCTCACAACTGCCCTGATAGCATCCTTTATTAACAGAGCTACCCCACCTCCTTTCCCTTCTTGTCTATCTTTCCGAATTGTCAGATACCCCTGTATGTTTCATTCCCAGTCTTGGCCACCCTGCAACCACGTTTCTGTAATGGCCACCAAATCATACCCATTTGTAATGATTTGTGCCGTCAACTCATTTACATTATTTTGAATGCTGCGTGCGTTTAGGTAGAGTGTTTTAATACTAGTTTTTAAACCATGATTTTTAGTTTTGACCCCTCCTGCAGACCCTTTATATTCATACATATTGTCCCTTCCTATCACCTTGTGGTTTACACTTACCCCAGTGCTACTCTGCTCTGTTGCCTCCTGCCTTTTGCATTCTTTCTTGGGGTCCTGTTCATCTGCGCTCTCACCCACTCTAACTAGCTCAGAGCCCTCTCCTGGGTTTCGAATACTCCTTGCATTGAGGCACCAAGCTTTCAGGCTTGCCTTTTTATTACACTTTGACCCTTTAGAATTTTGCTGTACATTGGCCCTTTTTGTTTTTTTACCTTGGGTTTCTCTGCCCTCCACTTTTACTCATCTCCTTTCTGTCTTTTGCTTCTGTCTTCATTTTGTTTCCCTCTGTCTCCCTGCATTGGTTCCCATCCTCCTGCCATATTAGTTTAACTCCTCCCCAACAGCACTAGCAAACACTTCCCCTAGGACATTGGTTCCGGTCCTGCCCAGGTGCAGACCGTCCTAAAGCAGCTAATGGAACGCCTCTGTTTAAAAAAGGGGGCAGACAAAAGGCAGGTAACTATAGGCTGGTTAGTTTAACATCTGTCATGGGTAAAATGCTTGAACCTATCATTAAGGAAGAAATAGCGGGACATCTAGACAGGAATAGGAATAGTGCAATCAAGCAGACGCAACATGGATTCATGAAGGGGAAATCATGTTTAACTAATTTAGGAAAATAAATCTGCCATCTTTACCTGGTGTGGACTATATATGACTCCAGCCCCGTTGAATCTTAACTGTCCTCTGAAATGGACTAGCAAGCCACACAATTGTATCAAACCACTACGAAAATCTACAATAAGAATAAAACTGGACGGACCACCAGGCATCAAACTCGGCATTGGACACAACAAAGACACACCCAGCCTAGTCGACCCTGCAAAATCCTCCTCACTAACATCTGGAGACTTGTGCGACAATTGGGAGAGTTGTCACACAGACTAATCAAGCAACAGCCTGATATAGTCACACTCATAGAATCATACGTTTCAGCCAAGGTTGTAGATTCCTCCATCACCATCCCTGGGTATTTCCTTTCCCACAGGCAGGACAGATCCACCAACGGTGGTGGCAGTGGTATACAGTCGGAAGGGAGTGGCTCTGGGAGTCCTCAACATTGACTCCAAACGTCATGATGTCTCATGGCATCAGGTCAAACATGGGCAAGGAAACCTCCTGCTGATTACCACCTACTGCCCCGCATCTATCCATGACAGTATTGGTCGGAGTGTCTACCATACAGTCCCTGTCGAGATAAAGTCTCGTCTTCACACTGAAGATACACTCCATCGTGTTGTGCGGCACTGCCACGCTGCTAGATTCAGAACAGGTCTACAATGAGTGGCTTGCTTGACCATTTCAAAGAGCAATTAAGAGTCAACCACATTGCTATGGGTCTGGAGTCACACATAGGCCAGACCAGGTAACGACGGCAGATTTCTTTCCCTAAAGGACATCAGTGAATCAGATGGGTTTTTACGACAATCCAATAGTTTCATGGTCACCATTACTGATACTAGCTTTTTATTTCAGATTTTTGTTAAATTAACTGAATTCTAATTCCCTAGCTGTTGTGATCTCTGGATCATTAGTCCAGGTCTCTGGATTACTAGTCCAGTAACATAACCACTATGCTACTGTTCCCGCATCTCTTGCCAAAGAGAAAGTGGGAGCTATAGTTAAGGTCTGAAGTTATTAAAGTTAATATTAACTCTGCAAAGTGCCTAATAGATAGATAAGGTGCTCTTCTTTGAGCTTCACTGGTGCAGCATAGGAGGCCAATGGCAGAGGTCAGGATGTGAGTTGGATGAGGAATTGAAGTGGTAAGTGATAGGGTCTCTACACAAGATGTTAACTGTTTTTTCCATAGATGCTAACTGTCCTGATGAGTGCATCGAGCACTTTCTGTTCATATTTCAGAACTCCAACATCTGCGCTTTTTTGCTTTTTGTTTAATTTTATATTCATGTCGCTTCGAAGTATGTCTGTTTTATCCAAATGTAAGCCAGAAGTGGTGGGATAGTTGAATCACAATTGTAAAATTTTTATTTGAAGCCTGTAAATAGTAATTTGTCTACAGTTTCAATACTATCAGTAACTCAGCACAACAATTACTGATACTTGAAATGAATTATAAATTATCGCTGATATCACATGCTCTGCCCAATCACTCCTGATTTTTTGGAGCAACTGGTGTAGAACGGAGTATCTTAGAAATTCAAATTCTCGGCATTTAGTTTGCTCCAGTTCTAGTCAGTTAGAACAGTTTCACTTTGGAACAGAATTTATTTTTCAAAAGGGGGCGTGTCCGGCCACTTACGCCTGTTTTCAAAGTTTGGCTAGTGAAAACTTACTCCAAACTAACTTAGAATGGAGTAAGTGAAGATTTTTGTATGCTCGAAAAAACCTTGTCTACACTTTAGAAAATCAGGCGTAGGTTACAAATCAGGCGTAGGGAATGGGGGGGCGGGGGGAGGGGTTTAAAGGGAAGTTTACAAACATTAAACACTTTAGTTTTACAAATAAAGAGCCATCATCAATAATAAATGATTAAAAACATCAATAAATCAACCAATAAATCAATCAAAAAAAATTAATAAGAAATAATTGTTTTTTTTAAATCAATAAATAAAACATTTTCTACTTACCGACTGCAGCACCGGGAGCCCTCCAACAGCATGCTGGGATGCCCCCCCCCCCAGTGTCTCTCTATCAGTGTCTCTATCTCTCTGTCTGTCTGTGTCTTTCACTCTCTGTCTGTCAGTGTCTGTGTTTCTGACAGCGAGGGGAGGGGGCGGAGGGGGGTAGAGGGAGAGGGAGAGGGGGGGCAGGTGGAGGGAGGGGGCAGAGGGGGAGGGAGGGAAGGGGGAGAAGGGGAGGGGGGAGAAGGTGAGGGGGGAGAGAAGGGGGGGAGGAGAAGGGAAAGGGGGGGAGGAGGAGAAGGGGAAAGGGGGGAGGAGGAGAAGGGGGAAGGGGGGAGAAAGGAGAAGGGGGAAGGGGGGAGAAAGGAGAAGGGGGAAGGGGGAAGGGGGGGAGAAAGGAGAAGGGGAAGGGGGGGGAGAAAGGAGAAGGGGAAGGGGGGGAGAAAGGAGAAGGGGAAGGGGGGGGAGAAAGGAGAAGGGGAAGGGGGGGAGAAAGGAGAAGGGGGAAGGGGGGGGAGAAAGGAGAAGGGGGAAGGAGGGGAGAAAGGAGAAGGGGGGGAGAAAGGAGAAGGGGGAAGGGGGGGAGAAAGGAGAAGGGGGAAAGGAGAAGGGGGAAAGGAGAAGGGGGGAGAAAGGAGAAGGGGGAAGGTGGGGAGAAAGGAGGAAGGGGGAAGGGGGAAGGGGGGGAGAAAGGAGAAGGGGGAAGGGGAAGGGGGGAGAAAGGAGAAGGGGGGGAGAAGGGGGGAGGGGAGAAGGGGGGGGAGAAGGGGGGAGTGGGGAGAAGGAGGGAGA